>NC_080583.1:7092803-7395833 GCF_029962835.1 Magnolia sinica | reverse complement strand
ATCTGATTTTGGGACAGAGAGTGTATTTGGCTATTTAGTCGGTTTTGGTTTGAGTTAATATATGCCATGTGTAAAATTTCTGAGTGCACGTGTATCAAGCATTACACTGCCAGAGTATCAACTCCCCTCGATCAGGGGTATTCTGTCCAAAAATAATAATCAAGGCCATTCCAATCATGTTGTTTGAAAATGGGCTAAAGATTATAGTATGTGTAGTGTGTTTTACTGAATTGTGGCAAGTCATCCATGGTACACGTGGCATGCATGTGTGCCAATCCAGACCGACCAAGTTGCCCCCTTGGTATGGAGCATAGACCAAAATCACTCTGATTGGTGTCCATCAAATGTACAGTGGAAAAGATTCTGGTTACAGCCCCAAATTCAACAGGCAAAGTCAGATGGTTACGATTATCTGGTCGGTGTGATTTTTGAGCTATGATTTATCACGAGATGGCCCACAATTTGTGCTGTCAGATTGAAGCAGCATTCCAAATTCAACTGATGAAATTACATTGTTATGATCATATATGATTAGTGTGATTTTCAGGCCATGTTCCATCTGCAGTTGGGCCCTCAATTTCAGTGGTCGGATTTATGCACTTGTTTGTAGTGTTTGTCATGGCCCACCCAAATAATGGCGATGTTTATTACTCTTCTATGTTTTTTGTCTCACCGATTCTCTTCCACCTCTTGCAATGACTGGTTTGTGCTGATTACTGACAGGATGGAGTTTTTCTACTTCCTGGTTGCTGTGATCCTTTCAATGACAAAGCACTCAGGGCAGCCCGCGGAGCTTCCTTTCAGCTCCCCATTGTTTCTGGTAAGTGGGCCCACTTAAAATCTCTAAAACACAAATTCCAAATGAAGATGTTGGCTGGCCATCCAGATGATGATGAAGAACGAAATGGCCCTCTTTTGCTCTCTCGGGAGCTTGCGGATGTGTTAGCTGGTGGGCCTCTTTGCTTGGTCTTGGGCAGCGAAGGCCGTGGCCTTTCGGAGGAATCCATGCAGGCCTGTGAGCTTGTAAGCATTCCGATGGCCGGTGAGTTTGAGTCTCTCAATGTATCGGTTGCCGGCGGGATTTTCTTGTTTATGCTGCAGCCTGAATACCAGAGAGTAGTTATCTGATTATCTGATCCGCTGTTTTGCATGGATTCTGATTTCTCTTTATTTCATTTTCTCTATTGAGAGAAGGAGCTGGCCTGAAACAACCACAACCCGGTACCACCGTACCAGGAAAATGTGGGGCCCACCTGATGCTGGTACCAGGAAAATGTGGGGCCCACCTGATGCATTCATAAAATCCAACCCATCCATCATATGCATCAGACCATGTTACTTGATAGGCCTTATAATCAGGCTGATTAGTGAATCAGGTAGGCTACACCACAGGGAGCAAGTTGGGAGGGAATCTCCACCCTTGATTTTTGCGCTGTGTATATGAAATCTATGCATTCAGACCCTTCATGTGGTCTGGATGAAAGGTCTCAGGCCCTAAAATTCAGGTCAGCCCATGTGGAAATCAAGGGTCAGCGTCGCTTCTCACACTGTTCCCTGTGTTTTGGCCCACTTGAGTGTTCTGATCAGAGTGATTTTTGGAACACGGAGGTTATACGGTGGTTGGTGCTGGACGGACTTCATCCATCATGTGGGCCCCACATTTGCCTGGCACCACTCGAGCAGGTGTTATCATTAAGGTGGGCCCTATATCTCATAGATTGGACTGTGATGAGATTTTCTTTCTTTCTTTCTTTCTTTCTTTCTTTCCACCATTTACCATCTTGCCAGACCGTTGATCAGGACCACAGAACGACCCAGTCCGAGGTAGATGTGGGATGCAGATCGTGTCCTACTCCTGTCTAATCCGCCCCGTCCATCCATTTTTTCCTATCATTTTATAGATAGGCCCAAAAATGAGGCAGATCCAACGCTCAAGTGGGCCACACCACAGGAAGCAGCTGTGATAATGATTCTCACCGTTGAAACTTTTCTAGGACCCACCGTGATGTTTATTTGTCATCCAACCTATTCATAAAGTTACATAGACCTGGATGAAGAGAAAACACAAATATCAGCTCCATCCAAAACTTCTGTGGCCCCCAGGAAGTTTTCAACGGTAAGAGTTTAATCTCCAATTGTGTAGTCCATTTAAGCCTTGGATCTCCCTCATTTTTGGGCCTATGTCATAAAATGATACAGAAAAAATAAAATAAAAATGGATGGACGGTATGGATAAGACCCACACATCACGGTGGCCACTCAAAGCTCCTGGTAGGACGCAATCCGCGTCCGTAGAGGTGGGCCTATTCAAGGTTTATGTATTTTTATTAGCTCAGGCTCTATGCATTCTTACCGGGCCTGTGGTTTTGCTAGGCCCATTGCATTGCATTGACAACTCTGCCATTGGCGTTTCTTCTTGTGGGGAACGGATTAGGTGCTACCCTTACCGTGGGGCCCACCTTGATGATTTGTTGTGTATCCATGCCGTCCATTTTAGGACGTGGTCCAGATCTAAATCTCAGGTGGACCACACCACAGGAAACAGTGCTGATTGAACGCCCACCATTAAAAAAAATTCCTATGGCTTGTGGTAAGCAAATCAGTAATGTTTATTTGCCATCCAACCCGTTGATAAGGTCAACCAGACCTGGATTAAGGGAAAAATACAAATATCAGCTTGATCCAAAACGTTTGTGGCCTACAAAAAGCTTTTAATGGTCTTCCACCACATTTTACAGTGGTGTGGTCCACTGGAGATTTGGATTTTCGTAAGTTCTCGGATAACGTCCTAAAATGAGCTGAAAAAACGGATGTGCGGTGTGGATATACAACACATTTATCAAAATGGGCCCCACAAGGTAAGGTAGCACCCACTAAGGTGTTATCCGGGTAACACCTAATCCGCTCAGTCCAAGTTAATAGGCCCAAGCCCAGTCCAAAGCTAGGCTGAGAGTTCCAGGTCCCATGAACGGCCCAACCTGTTGCTGAAGATCTCCGGCCGTTGGATGTGGCCATACCATTTCTTCCCTCCAACATGCCATGATTACCATCAAAACGATAGGCCCCACCATCAAGATCACCCTTCCCGAAAATCAATCCGATCCGCTCATTATGCCGTTGGGCCAGGCCCGTATGTTGAGTCAGACTTGTATATTTTATTCGAGAACGGTGGCCAGTGTGGCCCATCTGATGAGCGAACCGGTGTGATTTCCATTCTAGGCGATCTTCATGGACGTGGGGCCCACCATTTTCATGACACTAATGTCCTACGCAAGTGGTATGTTGTGGTACATGCGTGTGGTGGATCATCTCTCTTAACGCGTGGAGTGCTTAGAGAGCAAAGTTAAAGTCGTCCACATATCATATATTATAAATCTCCAAAGTCAACCAATAAAAAAATAATATGAAGATGCATGGGAGCACCCAAGTAGGAATAAAAAAAAGCTTGTGAAGATGCATGGAAATCGCCACATGCATACGTTACGTGCACGTATTATTCATGTAGTATTGGCAAGAACATTCCGACTAGGGGTGTACATCCAGTCGGCCACTGGCTGACCTCAGCTCGAACTTGGCCCGAGCCTAACTGCCCAGCTCAGCTCGGTTTGGTCAGCAGCTTAACAGCTTAGGCTAGCGCGGGCCAAGTTCTCCATTGAGGCATTTCCACATACACTTGAACTGCGACTTTAAAATCTCACTGTTTGTAAGGGCAACGGTTTTACAGGTATTTTATCAAACACCTTAAGCAACATAAAAATCAAAAAAACAAAGAGAAAAATGGTATTTGTTTCATGTACATGCCTGCCTTGCCACCAACCACATTTCGTTGAGTCATTTTATCAAACAGTTGGTGAGCAACATCAATGGCAAAGTAACTGTGTCACCGAACTGGTTCAGTTCGAGTTGGATTTGATCCAAGTCGACTCGAGCTGGGGTCTGCTAGAACTCGGATCGAACTCATTTTCGAGCTCAAAAAATCAGCTCGACTCAGCTCGAACTCAGCTTCAAACCAAGTCGAGTCGAGCGAGCTAACTGAGCTAGCTCGGTTCGTGTACACCCCTAATTCCGAGCAACAAACCCAAAAGCACACGTGCTAGGGTGATGCATTCACCGGGGCCATTCATCTAGTGGGCCCTATCATGGATGACCCATGTTTAAAAATCCATCACTTTTCTACCGTAGCTTTCATGTGCACCGATCACGGTCACTGATCAGGAAGCTTGGATCATCGAGCTGTGTGGGGCCCATTAGTGATGTTTATGAGGAATCCAAACCGTGTATCTGGCTCATCAAGTTATGTTCACCGTACATTCCAAGAATCATTCTGGTCAAAAGTTCAGGTGGGGAACCTCAATGGAAGCAATATACAATCACACGTACAACCCGTATATTCGTGGGGTGTGGCCCATCTGAGTTTTTGAATGACCTGTTTTTTGGTGTATAACTTCATCCTGGTGGGTTGCACCTGATGAATGGTTTGGATGGCAAGGTGGACACTGAAGTTTCTATGGTACGTGTCACCATACCTGGTGTTCCACATTGTTCACTTTCGTGTGGCTCACTTGAGTGGTGAATCAAGATGGAATTTTGGCTCAAGGCCTAAAATGAGGTGTTACATCTAATGGACGGTTCGATGGAATTCACACATACACTACATGCTATGTTTCAGTGATTCATGACCATGAGCGTCAATGTCATGAGCCCGCAGTGAATGAGTTTTGACTCGAAAATTTCCAAGATTGGACTACCATAACTCCTTTGTCAGGGGTCTACACAAAGTGACATTAAGGGCCTGTTTGGATTCGTGTATTGTATTGTATGTACTGTATTCGGGTACTGTTCATGTATACAATGGGGTTTTCAATATACATTCAAATCATTCAGAGACAAATCAATATTTGGATTGGAGGTATTATAGAGAATAATATACAATATCTTATACAGATCAACGTTTGGATAGGAGGTATTATATCTGCGTACTGTACAACCGTACAAGTTTTTGAATACTACATGTACGGATTGAATTTTATCATCATTCCATCATGATTTGGCGGAAACTTCTATTTTTTAAAATCAAGCTTAACCTTCATGTGGGGCCCATCATGGGGCGTGCATGACACTAATCCGTCCATCATGCGGGTTCCCTCATGTTCTCTTTGATGCCCAATAATCAGGCTGATTCGAAATTCATGTGGGCCACACCAGAGGGAGAAGTTGAGATGGCCTGGAACACACCATTAAAAACCTTCTGGTTGTTTGTGGGGCCCACTATGTTTTTATATGCCATCCAATCCATTCAGAAGATGATACCCACCATCATGAGTAGACATACGAAAAACCAGGCCATTTCAAAGCTCATGAGGGCTACACTACGTGATTTCAGAGATTTTAGGCATGGTTTTTTCTGGTTCGGCCCCAGGTTCTACACCATCTGGAATGTCCGAGTCAATGGTCTGTTGAGTTCCACCATACATCATGGTGGGGCTCACAGAGCACCGACCACCAGCCATGGAGCTGGTGTCAGGGGGAGTGGCCAATCCGTTCCCTGATTTGGCTACAATGAATTGCGAAATCAACGTGACAATTAAGCCCACCGTAGATTACCAACGGCAGACTGAGATTGCCATACCTGTGATATGTGGACCCATGTGTAATCCTGAAGTCATCCACGCCCCAGAAAACAAAATGTGTTGCACAAAAACAAAATTACAAAACATACATTATAATTTTTGTAAACAAAAACATTAAGAAAACAAGGAGATGATATTGACAGTTGCAGCAAAGAGAAGAACAGAAAGAAATTAATATATTAAAAAAATTAAAGATGAATATTACAAATGCGTTAGATGTCATCCATGTTCAAGAAAAGAAAATAACAATAACAAAATTAGAAAACCTACTTCAAAATAAAAATATAAAATTGAAAAAACTCAAAAATACATCACTGTGGAGCCGATATTAAATGTTCCAGAAAAGAAGAAGAAGAGTGTAAAAGGAAAAAAATTGAAAAAACGAATATTACAAATGAGACGTCCTTAACTACATACTTTGAAACAGTCCTCCAATTCGTCTTTAATTACAGACGCAAAAAACCTATCCGCTGCAACAAACATTCAAGTAAACACCCGGAAACAATATGAGGACACCAACCAACAAACCAATAATCTTATGATCTAAATGTGGTTCGTTTCCTGGACCATCAGGAAACACTCTTTCTTCATTTTCATCTTGCACACCATTGTCACCAATTACAGTTGGCTCTTTGGGTGCAGCTACACATATCTTGTTATCTATCGTCGTGGTAGAAGTTGATGCATAAACAAACCAAGTTCCAACTGTTTCAACTGCTGCTCTACTGATAGTGGAGGCGTAAATAATATGGTAAACCATGCACATATATGTGAATAAATATGATTGTAAGATATGTAAATCAACATGGAAATTTGATTTCTTATAATGTACAGTGGCGTTGTTAAAGATTCATCTAACCTTGTATTGATTCCATGCAAGCATTGCATCTTCATAAACCGTGAATGACTTATGTCCGCATCCACTAAATCCATGAACCTGAGCTTTGCACTCTTCCCACGTCTCGTATATTCCAGGCACTCTTCCCTCAAACACTACGTAAAACCTCCTCTTCATTTTCACTCCTGCATCAAATCCATTAGGGTTTTCCAAGCCCACACGTGTAAGAAATCTCCATCCGCACATTGAAAGTGTACATGATCTGAGCTTTCAATCCTCATACGTGGGCCACTCTACTAGGCATGAAACTTGGGCAGGTGGGGTCAAGTTGGCTTTCAATCCGAACCCATCCAATGAAAAGAAACTCATACAAGATTTACTGAAAGTGATGCTGGGAATTAGTAAAATAATATTAAGAAGAACATGTCGGATATAATCCAAATCTGTGAAGGTTATCTGTATATAGAAAATGAAACTCAAACCTATGTATGTGTATCATTCTTATATTTGGAATCAGAAACTCAATGCCTCATGTGAAAATTATCTATTTCTAATACCCAATTGCATTAACTACATCAATCTAAAACAAAAGCATGCACGAATATCAGATAAAACAAAAACCATAACTACCCACCCAAGAAAAAAAGCTTATTGCTACAAAAGCATGTAGCAATAACCTGCTGACACCTGCGATATAATAATGCAGTCATTGGAATGAGAGGCTGATTAAGACAGCAATAGATACCTGCTAAAACAGAAACCATAACTACCCAGCCAAAAAAAAAAGTTGATCAACCACACCATTACCAAATCATCCAAAGTTTAAATGACCTGACATAACTCCAGGCCGTTCAAATAACGCCCTGAATTATAAAATTATCTATCAATTATAATGCAAGTGAAGAGTGTATTAGTCCATAATTAAATATTCATATTGAGCACTGCAAGAGGCTATCAAATGCAACTTCTGTAGATCCAACCTCTTGCAAACACAACAAATCAGACTAACCTCTATCCTCCAACATATTCCTACTGCAGAAATGACTACTGTATAATGAAAAGTATATCAAGTTATAATCTTAGACAGAGTATCGCATAACAGTTAAAGTCAGAACCTGCAACAAAAAGTAGCATTGCAAATTTCATATATATAGTAATCCAAAAGATTGAAGATCTGATTACTACTCCAGCAGCAATCATATAATTCACATCGTTGCCATTTGTTAACCCACCAAACCAAGCATTCACAGACTTGGTTGAAACAGTATCCACCCCAAAAGAAAAAAAAAAAGTCCAGAAAACACCATTGTCCAAAAAATATTTTTACTCTTCCCAAATTCACTCCTACCCACTCCGCGGAAGGATAACCTTTTCTATCCATTCCTTTCTTCTCTCGTGTCCCATTTTCATAAAATATCCTGCACTGACCAAATCGGATTGCAACACCCTCGCAGCCCGAATCTGATCCTCATTATTCAGACCTTCCACGTCCTTAAGTATCCCCAGCAACCGCTGCACATGTGTCATACTTTTGCCCTGCGCCATAGTTATAGTCAGGGTCTTTACAGCCTCTGCCATCTCCCCCATCCTATCCCCTATTTGCTCGCTCGGCTTATCCTTCCTACGACGACTAATGTCACTCTCATCCAAACGACTATGACGAGATCCTGACGTTTCCTCCATTGGGCTTTTGTTATATTTCTTTGCCTTATTTATGGATCCCTTGCCTACGTGTGCGCGGTGAGTAGGCCTCTGACCGTCCTCATCATCGAATGAGAGTCGTACAGTATCAGAGGCCTCCTCATTAGAGCCGTCGTCGGAATACATTTCGGATCGGCTGCGCCGCTTCCCAGAAATAGGTGATGACTAAGCCGTACTCGCAAATGATCTATGGGCACAGTCATTGCCGAATATGAAGGCCAAGTCATCCCATCTATCGATGTGCTTTCCTCGCACACGTTCCGCATATGGGTGAGACTGTACACATAAAGAAAATATTAGAAATCATATACTGAAAAGCTGAAAATTTTACAATGAATGATTTTTTTTCTTAAATATCCTACTGTAATATAGCAAGCACACACATCATCAGTAGCGACGATCATCTTTTTGTCAGAGTCCCATCCAAAACCGGATGCACTGAGCAGGTCCTTGATAGAAATATACAACCTCTTCAAGGTCCGCAACCGATTAGAAATGTGACGATTTTCAAGTAATATGCCACATGTCTCATTGATCTCTCTGATGGTTGCCTTGTAGGTCTTAGGTTTGAACCCATTATCACTCTTCAGGCCGAGATTGACTTGTTCAACGAGGGCATCCACCAACGAATTATCCATATTATCGAACTATTAAACTCTACTTATTTTTCGAGAAGAGGCTTGCCTACGCCTTGGGGTAGATATACCCTTAGGTGAGGGCCCTTTCCTTAAGGGTGTAGTGGTTCTTGGTGGAGTTTGAAGAGGTTGTCTTACTGATCTTGGACTAAGGTGTAGATGACCACCCCTTCTTGTAGGTGACGAGTCCACATTTAAACTCCTCAAAAAATTCATTTCACCTACAAGTAACACATATTTATGGTTACATGACATGAGTATACAGTTGATCAACAAAAGTATTACTTCATGAAAATTCATAAGAAGATTATATAAGCCATCTTATTACAAAAATCTACAGTAAAAGTAAATAAGTATGCAAATATTCCTGCTAAAAACATAACAAATTAGTACAAAATCAATGAAAACTAAATACGTTGTTTGGTGTGTAGAAGACTGTCATTCCACATTCTCTCAGCTATCTCGTCTCTCTTCCTCGGCCACTCTTCCCGATCGTTGTCCGTCACCAGAGATAGAGCTCTTCCTTCCTCCGCAGTAGATATTTCTACAGGAGATGGTGCAACATCCTTCATACTATCTCCACTGTCCTCTACTACCTTAGCAAGTCCATCATCACCACTAACACATATAAAATTATGAAGGATACAACAAGCTATAATAATTTTTACTTGTGTTTTAAACTTGAAATAAGGAGGAATACGTAGAATAGGGAAGCGGGCTTTTAAAAGCTCAAAAGACCGCTCTATGACATTTCGCAACTGGGCGTGGTGATAATTGAAAAGTTCTTTTTTACTTGCAGGCTTCTTTCCAGTACGAAACTCATTCAGATGATATCGCACACCTCGGTAGGGGGCCATAAACCTGGGCGTATGTGCATATTCAGCATCAACAACATAATATTTTCCTACACATTACAAGATATGTTTCAGTTATGTTTCAGATATAAACTCTTATGATGTAAATAATCACCCCCTATATATGATTACCATGTGGAACAAGAAAAACAGCCAGGGCGACGGGTTAGTGCATTTTGTAAAACATGAGCATCGGATACAGATCCATCCCAACCAGCAAGCATGTATACAAATTTCATATCAAAAGTACATGCAAGCAAAATATTTTATGACAGAAATCATTTCGTATTTCTGAAAGATGAGCTTGATTCTTTTGGCAAATAAGCTGGTATATGGGTGTCATCTAGGGCCCTGATGCAGTCATACAATCAAACGTATACCACATGGTTAGTTCAATCTTTATAAGAATTAAAATTCTTACCAATGACATCTAACTTTTCTCTAATATTGCCTGAAAGTATGCACTCCATAAAGGGTTGTCGATATTTTCTTGGGTGTGTGTAATCTAGGAAACTTCACATATTCTGGGTATATATCGATAATTGCATCCAACACCCTAGTAAAGTGTCTGCTTGCAGTCTCACCAGATCTTGAAAATCGATGACCAATCACACGATTACGAACATTGTGTCCAACTGTATGTAAGAACATTATTACTTGCTCTTCCATACTACACCTCCTAGAATCGGATAGAAGTGTCTGATCTCTCAACAATGAACACAATTCGAAAAATGTGTCCCTGCTCATTCTCAGCTGTGCGAGACAATCAACATCGCTTTTCCGTATTATGCCATTGACAAATCTCTCTCTCTCTCAATATAACAATCTTTATACTCTGATTTAATATAGTAACGACGATAATCTTCTGCAGCACCCATTACACATGCAGAGGCTGCTATGACTGTTAATGTAGCAGCTACTTCACTCTCAGTCCATTCACTAGCAGATGACCTTTTATCGCTGTTTCAGCACTATCGGAAGCCATATGACTATTGGAAATAAAAGTTATCTGATTGAAAATTACAAAGAATTCGTAAAATTTATATTGAAAGTATGGAAAGGATATGTGACAAGCATTACAGATAAAATTTAAATATTTGTCATGCATATGTTTTTATGCAAACTGTTTCATATATTAATATACACTTTCTGTTTCATCTAATATACAGATTTGACAACAAACATGAAAATATGCATTAGTATTCGTTACCAGATAATTTAGCTATCATGTTACCATCCCAATAAAGATTTGACAACTACACATGAAAATATGTTTACAGTAAAATAAGCGAAGGCAATTGTAACGTTTACAATTATTTACTGTACACATGAATATTAATGTATGGTAATTTAATGGTACATGAAATTTTCATACAGTTACGTATGCAAATCATAATGCAAAACATATTCAAGGAGTTTAATAGGTATCACCCTGATTGCAACATATATAGGCATGAATACATCTCACAGTTCGTGCAGACATCGTATCAATATCTGTTTACAGCTTGTAAGTCACTCACAGGCAAATCTACCAATAACTTACAAGGGGATGGGGGACTGAAGTCACTTCTCTGAAACTGACTTATAGCCATCCATACATGCCCATGTAAGTGACCTTCACCTGTAATTGACTTACCATTGACAATCACCTGCAAGAGACTTACAGGTACCCAAACAGGCCCTTATTCATACGAATATATATATATATATATATATATATATATATATATATATATATATATATATATATATATATATATATATATTAATCTTGAGGTTTTTCCTATCAATTAACATCATACATAGTGATATAAACAGTATTTCAAAATTAGTAATGACATACATGTTATATGGCAAAGAGATTGTAGAGAGTTGAAAATTTTGCATTGAGGGCTGCAAGACTTTTACTGTCTGCATCAGCACATGATATGTTGTACGGGTTAGGGTTCGATTCAACAATGAAAAAGATTTTGTTAAGGAGATGACAGTTTAATATTTAGCTCTCATAGCACGCATTGTTTCTTTTCGAAAAGTAGAAAATGATGATTTGAAATAGAAAACCATATACTCATAGGAGTACTGAAAAAAACATATCGTTAGAAGACCAATGAGTTGTAAATATGCATATTGTAATGTTATCAGTGAATATCTTCCATTGATAATCGTGACAGTTAGCAAGGGATACATAGCTGAAAATGAAAAAACCGTTGTCCTAGAGAGATTCATCTTGAAATGGCCATCAGAAATTTATAATAACCAGTTTAAATTTGTGCAGATGTCCAGAAAAGCAATTTTGAAGAGTTATACCTCAAACAGATTAACTGAAAGTAGCAGAGCCTTTTCAGATACAGAATGATTTCCAGAAACAGAAATTTTTGAAGAGAAGAGACCATACTCGGTTTTTATCAATAGGAGCAAGGAAAAAAATTCATTCAAGTATCTGCAAGCACTGGCAGCATCACACCCTACCTGCAACTTGGAAGATATGCAACCGTCCTTTTCAAATTCCCAACCAGGATTCTATACAGAACAAGATTTACCTCATATTATCTCCATCGAACGAATCTGGACAGGGATGAGGGGTTTCACAGATACATGTGTATACGACGGACTGTATACCCTCTATCCTCCTCCAGAAATATCGCACTCGAGGAGGGCGATACAGGAGGTCTGCTTGGATAGGGTAACTCTTACAGGCGAGAAGTATTGCATGTTTTCATCTGAAGGAATGAGATTCATACCTGTAGGGACGACCCTCCGCCGGACGATGTGGGGTGCTCCAGCACGATTCGAAGAGCAACGAGATTTGGAGTTATACTGCCCACGGGTAGTTGTTATCAGCGGTTTGGAGAAGAGGAAACTACATGCAATGGTGACATGCAACATCTGCAGTGATGCTTAGAGAAGTTCTCTTCTCCCACGTGATAAAACTACATGAAGTTCTCTTCAGTCACCAGTCTTCCTTTCTCGAGAAGGAGAATACAATGCAGTGCAGTCATTCGGCTGTAATGACAGCAGGCCTGAACTCTAACAACACAATACCGCGTTTTCAAATTTCTGGAAACGGACTGAAATCGCGTGCATGGGATACCATCCGTTATACGCTCCAATTCAAACGCTGTTTAATTGGAATATTCAGGAATATTCACTTATAATACGATACACCACCCTCTTATACGCGAATCCAAACATGACCTAAAGGAAATGAACAAAAACCATCTGGAAGAAAAGGCCAACTATTTAGATGGCTAGGATCTTCTTACCTATAAATTTTTGGGAATCCCAATCTACTATAAGTGCTTCATTACATCAACGGCCTAGATCACTAAACCATGGCCCCCACCTGTATAATCTGGGTCATCAAGGCACCACTGATGTCATGTACATCAGGACACTATAATTCTAGTGGCATCGAGTCCACTCAGGGAATAAGCTTTTTCTACAACGCAGTGTGTGGGGCCCACTGTTCTGTAGGGCTCACATCTGATCCATCCGTGACGTGCGTTCCTTAAAGTTCACCTTATATTCCAAAAATCAGCCCGTTTCAAGAGAAAGGTAGGTCACACCACAGGGAACAGATGGGATGGATGCTTACCGTTAAAAGCCTTCAGATTCTATATAGGACCAACCGTGTTTTTCATGTGTCATCCAATCCATTCAGAAGATGTGCCCCATCAAGATGAACGCACAAAGTAAAAATCAGGTCATCCCAGAGCTCAGGTGGGCTGCAGCACGTGATTTAGGAGTTTTAGGCATGATTTTACATGATGTGGCCCACTGGAATTTTCAATCTGTTAATTTCTCGATTACAATGAAAACATGAGGGGCCACGCTTGATGGACGGATTGGATGTCATACATATACATCATGGTAGGCCCCACATGGCGTTGTAGAGTAAGCTTATTCTACAAACGGTGCAGCGGACCTTTGAATATTGGGGCGCGGATTGGATACTGACAGGGTCAGTAGCCAAATCGCTACTGAAGTGACGTCACCAAGCTCTGTGGACCCCACCATGATGCATGTCTTTTATCCATACCATCCAACCATTTTTAGAGATTTTTTTATGGCATTACAAAGAGAATGAGATAGATCTAAAGTTCAAGTGGACCCCACCATAGAAAATAGTGGGGACAGTGACATCCACCGTTCAAAACTTCTTAAGGGCCACAATAGTTTCCGATGAAGCTGATATTTTTGTTTTCACTTCATCTATCTCTATGTTAACTTATGAATAAGATGGATCTCAAAAATACATCACTGTGGGCCGTATAAATGTTTCAACGGTGGGTGTGACGGCTCCCACGGTTTTCTGTGGTGGGTCCATTTGAAATTTAGATCTATCTTATCCTCTTTATAATGCTATAAAACGATATCTACAAACGGTTGGAGAGTATGGATACAACACATGCATCACGGTTGGGTCTACAGAGCTTGGTGACGTCACTTCAGTAGCAATTTGGCTACTGACCTTGTCAGTATCCAATCCGCGACCCATAAATCCTTTCTTTCCTGCCAACATGACACATGGGCAGATCATCCGATCCGTTCAAAAGGTGGAACGCATATAAAGGACAACTGGGGCGATGATTTGACTAATCCACTTACTGGGTGGGCCATATCTGCATGTTGAATTAGATAATCGGCTGTCCAATTATTTCAGTGACGGCTGACCGGCAGAGGAATTGAACATCCTACTTTTTGACCGGGGTCTTTGTGATGCTGCCAACCTTTTGAACGGCTCAGATATTCTACACGTGTGACAATTTGCCTTGAAAGAAAGCATAGAAATGTGGAACATTCACGTTTTTCCTTCATAAAAATTCTAGTCTCTAGTCTCTTTTCGTCAAACAAGGACTACTTCATGAGCTTCGTTAAGCCCACAGGCGTGTGAAACAAGCTCATGTGCACGCACATGTGTGTCAGAAAGGCACCATGGGTATGAGATCCAATCCATCCATCAAAACAGTAACACTAAATTGATTTCTTATTGCAAGAATCAGTTTCATCCACTAGACAGGTGGGCCAGATTTTGAAAAACAAATGTACGTCTCTGAACAAACTTGGCTGAGGTTTTCGAACACATCAACCTGTTTCCATTATTTTGGTCCACTTGCTAATTGGATTATATTTTAATATTGGGAAAATATGTAGAAGGTCGGACCAACCTGATGGATGGATTAGATCTTGCACGTACATGCCACGTTGGCACATGTGTGGCACGTGTACACGAGCTTTATTACACCCGCGTATGCACAGACCGGAAAGTAGACGCTTGAGGCCGACCTTTTTGTTAGGCCAACTACCAAATTGTTTTGTCTAGCTATCAATGGATGGCTGAGACTTTGTACACGTGGCATCCACAAATCCAGACTTGATTTTTTGGCCCTGATTTTGAAACTTTCAGACCATCATGGGTCCATTTAAAATTGTGATATTGAATTACTGCCAAAGTCACGTGTAGAAAATACAAGCCATGCAAAAGGTGGGCCCATCATAAAGATTAACCGTAGATCCACACAGGTGTGCCAAACATGTGTGTTGGGTTAGATCATCAGCCATCCAATTCAATGTTGTAGCTGCTGATGGTCAGATGGGTCCGATTTTAACACGAAAAAGGTCTAGGGTCCAACCGGTTGGGCCCGAAGATCTTGTCAAGTTCATGAGGAATCTAACCGTTCCTATAGGTTGGTCCCACCATAAAAATCACCTTATGCAAAAACAATATATAGCCATTGATAAAGAGCAAAATACAAGTGTGGTCCACTCGATGAGTGGACATGGCTCGATCTCATGATGAGGCCAGCCCTATTGGACACGTTTAAATGCCTCAAACACATGGAAGGTTGAAAGTTATTTTTACTAGGTCGTCAGTCACTTATAAGTACAACCAGTTAAACTTCATGGGAGGGGTAGCTAGGTGGGGCCCACCGTCATGTTTGTGAGATATCTACGGGTAGAGCTGTACATAGTCGAACCGAGTTGAGATTGGCACAGTCTGACTTGGCTCGGCCAGTAGCTGACCCCAGCTCAAGCTTGGCTCGGCTCATTCCTCGAGCTTGATTGGCCAACTCAATTCAATTCGGTCAGCAACTCAGGCCAGTTTAAGCTATTTTTGAACCTGTGTGACATTTTCTCAAATACATGAAGCGCACTTTCAATTTCTCACCGTGCACAAAACAACAACAATAGTTTATGGGTATTTCATGAAACACTTAGTAGGCAGTATTAAAATCAAGGAACTGGGTAATTTTATCATATAAGGTTCTTTTTTTTAGTGATTTATTTCATAGACATACCTTCCTCGCCATGGAGAATGTATGCAAACAACACAACACTTTGTTGAGTCATTTCACTAAACACTTGGTGGGCAACGTCAATATCAAAATAACTGAGTCACTGAACTGATTTGATTTGAGTTCGATTCGAGTTGAAGTCCGATCCGAGACGATTCAAGCTCAAACAAGCTAAAATCAGCTCAACATTATTTTGAGCTCTAAAAATCAACTCGACTCCGCTGGAATACAGATCCAAACCGAACTGAATTGAGCTTTTTCGAGTCAATTGTAGAGTGAGTTAACTGAGCTAACTCAATTCATGCACACCTCTATCAACGGGTCCATTTTGCCCGGTCATGTTAGGACATGGGTTAAAAAATAAGGTATATGCAAGACTCAAGTGGGCCGCACAATAGGAAATAGTGAGGATTGAACATCAACAGTTGAAACATCCGTGGGTCATAGAAGTTTTACATCAAGCTAATATTTCTGTGTTTTTAGTTCATCAAAGTGAGAATGTCCTTATGAATGGTATGGATGGCATATAAACATCACAGTTTGTATCAAGCTAATATTTTTGTGTTTTCAGCTCATCCAAGAAGGAATGTCCTTATGAATGGTATGGCGGCATATAAACATCACAGTGGACCCAGGAGATTCCAGCTGTAGGAGTTGCCCTAACCACATTTTCCTGTTGTGTAGCCCACTTGAGTTTTTGATCTGTCTCATTTTTTGATACGGTAAAACGGATGGACACGATGAATTTCTCACAAACAGGAGGGTGAATTCTTTTTTTATTTTTTATTAGTTCTCCTTGGTTTTTTAATTTAAGGGAGATAGAGAGTGTGTGTCTTTGCAAATAGCTCCTATGGGCCCCACAGATTGTGTTTTTAACATCCACCCCGTCCATCCATTGAGACTCCTTATTTTCACCGTACATTGCAAAACTTAGATTGATCCAAAAAGTAGGGTGGGCCAAACACAGCATTGAAAAGTTAATGTAGCCTGTGCCCTCATTCCTTTCTTACCTGTGATGTGACCTACCTGGGTTTTGAGCCCCAGGACCTTGCACAAATTGTCAAACTTGATAGACTGAGTGGATATTACCCCCATATCATAGTGGGCCCCACATATATCAAAAGTTGCAACACCATGTTATATCTATTTCATCTGCTCATCATATGGTTACCCTCTCCTATTTGACTAAAAACAATGGATATAATTTAATACCTGTCAATCTATCATAATCTAGGGACGCAGCTTTGGTGGATCTCCGGCCCCTAGGGGGCCTTTTGATGTATGTATTATATATCCATATTGTCCATCCGTTTTGCTAGATCATTTTAGGGCATGCCTTAAAAAATGAAGTAAATCCAAGTCTCATGTGAACCACACCATAGAAAAGAGTAAAAGAGTGATGATCAACCATTAAAAACCTCTTGTGGGACCCATGGTCCACAAGTTTTTGATCGAGCTGATATTTGTATTCTTTTTTTTCTTCATCCATGTTTGTATGACCTTATCAACATGTTGGATGGAAAATAAACATTACAGTAGACCATACAAAGTTTTTAATGATGGCCATTTAATCACCACTATTTCCTATAGTGTGGTCCACCGGATATTTGCATCTACTTTATTTTTGTGCCCATACTCTAAAATAATCAAGAAAAATAGATAGATGACATGGATATAAAATACATAAATTAAGGTGAGCCCACCATTAAGGATCCACTGAATCGATACCCATACACTTATGATAAAAATAAAATGAAATAAAATTTTATGTCACCTTTTTTTAAAAGTGATCTTTATTTTTTTCTTTCTTTCTTTATTTATTTTAGTTCTACATCTGACACATGCATATATAACACATTATTATTAAACCATGTGAAAAAAAACAAAAAATTGTAATCTGACAGCCCACGCGGTGACAGACACAAACAAATTGCGATCGAGAGGCTTCCAATTCTTTAAAAAAAATCCAAGTCCTGATTCCAATTCATGCCTATAAAGTAAGATTTATGAAATATCTATTCCAATTCAATACTATTTTCTTCTCTACTTGAAATTGCATTGTATGGAAACAGATTCCAACTTTGCCGACATTTTCGGCCCTGCCTTAGCACGTCCAAAGTCAACTTATTAGACTATATTGAGGAGATGAACCATTTCAAACTAATAAACGGTTGAAATCAATCTATATGCAAGATAGCTTGCAATCTTTGGAAGAGAAAGTCTTTGATACTCTGGAAAATGGCATGGATGATACACTGTCGCTTTGAGATTGCTTAGAAATTTTGTATGTGGTGTACAGCAATTCAAATTAAACTGTCGAAATTATGGGTCGTGGTTTAAATGCACCGTGGACCATAATTTGCTTATTTGACTGTTGGATTTGTGGACATTTATTTGGACGGTTGAGAATGAAACATATACATGGTTTGATTTTTAAGAACAATTGTCTGCAAAGCAGAGGTTAGGATTGTTTAACCAATCTCTTTTTTGAATTAATATGTGATACTTGTACAATTTTTAGTGCCTGCATATCAAGTGTCTACTCTTCAAGAGTATCAAATGGTATCAAATCACTCGCCTCTCTTGAACCATGACCATGTTGTTTTCATTGATTGATGGCAAGGTAGGAATTGTGGAATTAAGTAGATCAATTTGATACTATGGAAGAGTGTGATGGATGATATGTTGGCACTGAGAAACGGTGCATGTTGGTGACAAAATTTGGACCATCCTTCACTCCGCGCTACGTAATTTCGAGGAACCTTGGTTCTGCATAAAGGGTTAGCAAAGGAGACCCTGGTTAAGCCGGGGGACCCTCCGATGCCTAAGTCAGTTCAAGGGAATTTGGGTCTAAGTTGAAGAGTAGAGGAAGAATGCTAGATGTTGCATACCTGTTGCAATGGAGTCTTACTGCATTTATACTTTGACCATCAGATGGTCTGGGTCTGTTAATCTCAGCACGATTCGTTCAATCAATGAGATATTCAGATCGTGGAGATATTGCATGCAATCCAGAGATCGTGTAGCATATCCGTGGGTGAGGTTATCGGTCACGTCTGCTTAAGGCAGTTTCTTAGTTTAACGTTTGAGATGTCCACATCCCGCCCCGCCCTTGGCTCGGGGCATTTTTCTCTGGGTGAAGATGGGGACGACGACGAGGCCCCGGCTAGGCCGCTTCATTGGTGGAAGCTCACCTTGCCCGGCCTAAGGTCGTCGTCTTTCGTGATGTTCTTTTTCTAAGGCCTTACAGTTGATTTGTTAGATGTGTATTGTGTCATGAGTCCGAGCCGAGCTTCGGTCTGGACGAAGTGTGACTTAGCTTCATTTATCTGTTAAGCATACTTGAGATCTTCCTTCCAAACTTCGAATCGAGCGGTGGACTCGTCCTGTCGAGGTGAGTTTTTCCGTAACTGATGCGAGTGCATATTTGGTCAGTCAGCAGAGGATCGGCCTGGAGTATTCGGTCCGAGAGCTACACTATTTATTCTGGTCTCAAATCAATCTGAGCAGATCACTAGTTTCGGCGTGGGAGCGTCACCATGAATCTTCCTGCTCCTCAGTAGCGTTCATTATCTCGGATACTCTTGTGTATCCAACCAGATTAAAAAGATGTTGGTCCTCGAGATTGTAAGGGGCTCGGATCTTCCCATAACTGTGCACATATCCCTGACTATAAAAAACACCCTGATGTACGTGCCTTACATCCACACTGTCCATCTATTTCGAAAGCTCATTTTAGGGCATGGTCCAAAAAATGAAGCAAATCCAAATCTAAGCTTAACCACATGGCAAGAAACAGTGGTGAATGGGATCAACATGATATTTGTGTGGTCTCTCCGTTAAGGTCTTTGTATCCTTATCCACAGGTTGGATGGCAAATAAACATTCCAGTGGCCCCTAAGAAGTTGTTTTTTATAGTGGGTATTCAATCACCATTGTTTCCCGTGGTGTGGTCCACATGAGATTTGGACCTTCTTCATTTTTGGGACCATGATTTTAAATGAGCTTTAAAAACGTAAGACACTGTGGATGTAAGACACATACATCATCGTGGGCCACACAGCAGGGATCCCCCACGCCCCAAGTAATTAAACTGTCCAAATTCTAGGTCCCAGTTTAGATGTGTCACAAATAAAAGATTATACTTATTGGATTATATAAATATCGGATTGGTGGACCCTCATTAAAATGAAACGTTTTCAACGGTCCTATTCCATCAAACAAATGTCCACAAGCCGGTATTAGGGCAACGAAAAGAAAACACTTGCGTAACTCCCTCAGGTACTTACCAGGGAAACTTTCCCTACGTTTAAGAAACGACCTAACGAGGATAAAATCCATACCGCAAATTAATGTTCCAAATATCAAGTGGACCACATCATAGGAAACAGTATTGATTGAACGCCCACCGTTAAAAACTTCTTGGGGACCACAAAAGTTTTGTATTGAGCTATTATTTGTTTTTTTCCCCTTCATCCAGGTCTGTATGATCTAATCAACGGGTTAGATTTTCAAATAAACATTACAGTGGGCCCTAGGATGTTTTTAATGGTGGACATTCAATCACTAATGTTTTCCTGTGGTGTGGCCAACCTGAGATATATATATGACTCATTTTTTGGATGAAGGCATGAATTGATCTGTATAAATGGATGGACGGCGTGGATAAAACAATTACATCATGTTGGGGCCATAGATCACCGACCACTAGCCACCGGGCTAGTGGCAGCGTCACTAGCCAAACCGCGTCCGACCCAAGACCGGATCCATCGCCCCCAGACTGTCAGATACGGCCAGAAAAGACCCACAACTTTCCCCCATATTACAATCATGCCATTCAGTTGAGGCAATCAGGCAATCACAGATTCATATTTTCCTGTTACATCTTAATTCCAGACCCCACGTTTGATACTCTGGCAGTGCATGATATTTCATATACGTGCGCCCAGAAACTGTACACGTGGCCCACATATATTACTTCTTACAGTCAAAACTTTAGGCCACAGTTTCAATGAGTCCTAAATCAACAATTAATAAGTCTTTTCACTGGAAAATTGGAATAAAATATTCAGATTTTTCGCTAAAAGTAACGAACGGTTTGCATTCAACAAACAAATATTTTCGGGATATTGCCTGTCTAACGTGGGTCCCACAACTCTTACGGCATGCTTTTAAATGCATATATGCCACGTGTACTATTTCTTTTGGTGCCTGCGTGTGAAACATTATACTTTGACAGACGTTGCACGAAAAGATTGTGTACGCTGAGTGTACACCGCCCACATTAATCTCCCACCATGAGTGCATGCGTTCCAGGGCACGGTAACTAGCATACGTTCTAGCATGCAAGGGTTAATTGTGATGTTTATATAGAATCTAAACCGTCCATATGGTGAATCTCCAGATGGATACCGTACATTTTAAGAATCATCTCTATCAAAAACTCATTTTGGACACACCACTGGAATGACGATTAAAACCTCTCTATCCACTTTTAGCATCCCACCGAAATGTTGAAAAAGGTACTATGCGCTCGACCTCACGATAAGCTCCCGTGAGGTCGAGCTGTGTGGGACCCACCGTGATGTGTGTCTACCATCAACACCGTGCATTTGATGGGTCCCCTTTAAATTATGGGATATCCCAAAAATCAGCCGCATACAGAACTCAGGTGGGCCATACCATCTAAAATCATATGAAGACACCGTTAAAACATATAAAAGCATTTGGTGGGGCCCACTTGAAATTTTCATGGATATGAAACTGGTCTGAACCTCATCCAAGTGGTACACACATAATGGATGGGCTAGATTTTCAAACCACGTCTCAATGGACCCAAAAAATGATTATGAATGTTTTAATGGTGCACGGCCCCTCTCCACTTCTGTATGTGGTGTGGCCCAAAAAAGTCACGAGTTGACTTGATTTTTGAGACCTAGGCCCAAGATGGAATCGTGCATCTGACTGATGGGGTAGATATTCGAAACGCATCACGGTGGGGCCCACACAGCTCGACCTCATGGGACGGACTGGTGAGGTCGAGCGCATAGTACCTTTTCCCATATATATATATATATATATATATATATATATAGACACACACACACTGGTGGAGTACACCTGATGAATGACATGGATGACATAAGCACAGCACGGTAGACCCCACATTATATCCGGAAGTTTCTATGGTGCGTGTACCCTCCATAATCCCTCATTTGTTTCCTCGTTCGTGTGGTCCACCTGACTATAAATCAAGCTTTATTTTGGTATCTAAAACTAAAATTTAGGGACACATATAATTAACGGGTTAGATGGCACAAAAACATCTCCATCGGCCCCACACAACTCAGACGTATGGCGATTATAATGCGTTCAGAGGCATGTGATTATGAGCAGGTTCCCTGGAGACGGCGAGACGCCTTTCAAATGGACTTTACGAAATTCAAATTTTGAAGTGCGTATAGATTCCCACCAGCTCTTTTAAACAGTGGAAGATAACGTGCGCACTAACTCTCCATTCTCCCATTGCACATTGAAGTCGTGTTCTATCAAATGACTTTCTAGCCGTTCGTGTAGGTGGCAATTGTCCACCCTGCGCACGCTAGCATTATACCACGAAAACGACAATAAACCACCATTTAATTAACAAAGGACGAGAAATAAAGCACGACATTAACGCAAAATAAAAAGCTACTTTTTTTTTTTTTTTGTTCATGTCTGTACGAAATTTCGACCGTTCATCTGACAAAGAACATCTTGGATGGGCCACATACCAAAATTCGCAATCTTTCAAGGATCCTAGCGTCTGATCTTTTGGGAATTTTGGGAACCCCAAATGGAAGGTTGAAAGAATTTAAGGTGGTCTATGGCTATGATTATCTTAGCATTGCAAATATTCTCGTGCAGCATTTCAGTGGTGGCCCACTGTATAAACAGCCCTAATCACATGGTGAGTGCCACGTGTGACGCATTAGAGACATTGATGTATGACATGGGACACTCTCCCATACGACAATGCAATACGACACGTGGTGTCCATGAAACTACAGAAGTCTAAAAATCCCAGTCAGATCCCACCTTTAGATGCTTCTATAATCTCTATTACGAATGGCTGATAATCAAGAGAGGCCCATTTGGATTAATCGCGATGGACCCGTCCTAGTTCTTTGTCATACAGTAACAGTGAATCCAGGTCGTTGATTTTCTTTGCCCTATTGTAGATTACCCTTGGGGGATGATATAGGGTCTTCAAATAGAGAAAATTTCCATTGATCAAAGGGTAGGATCATCCAATGAGTATAATTTTTGTGCCATGTCTTATGTGAAATGTGTCCCACAAGATGGAAGGTATGGATTCTACGACCGTACATCCACTTGTAATGAGGTGAGTGGCAACGAACCAAGACAATTTATCTAGACGAACAAGGAAGCCGAGAACTTTACGTGAGATACAAGCTTAGTCGCGCGAGGATAGATCTAAGATCCTGTTCAGATTAAACATGCCAACGTGGCATATATGTAAAAGATCTGGTCCACTCATCAGGTGAGTCCCATTATAACCCTTCCCTGTATCAAAATATGAAGATTATTTGCTGACGGTTGGACCACACGTGTATGTCGAACTCAGACCGTTAGTCATATTTTCTGACCACCTACATTTCTCACAGACACGTGACCAGCCTATATTTTTATTCGGGCATCTCACGGTGGGACGAGCCGGATGAGTGGCTGGGATCTTGCCTAAGCTTGCTGCGTACAAACTTAGGCAAGATACACAGGCGCTTTTGGTGTAGTGCGTGCGCAGATCTCATTTAAATTTTTAGAACTTCAACTAAAATTCTCCCCCTCGTACACACTTCAATTAGCAACCCTTAATCAGCAGTACTTAGATGGGGTCTTATTTAATACTCTGGCAGAGTATGGGGCACGATACACAGGCACTCAGAATTGTACACGTTCCATACACTTAAATTGAACAAACTAAATCGTGGAATCCACTTTAGCTAAATCACAGCCCTAAAATCAGATAAGTTGGACAATCCTGACCTCTGATTCATGAACACGTGTCTGTTGAGAAACGACCATTGGATGTCATTCATTTTTAACCGTCTATTAAATGTCCACCAATCCGAAACTCAGGTAATCAAATAAGCGTAATTTTTGGTCCATGTTATATCTAAACCGAGACCGTAATTTGCACAATTTAATTTGACTTACTGTTATGCCACGTATGCAATTTCTAAGTAATTTATTAATGCCTGCGTATCATCCATCCCACTCCGCCAAAGTATCAAATTTTTTTTTCCCCAGTGAGAAAAGAAGAGCACTCAGGGGTGTGTGGTCCACCTACGCTGCCACTGCAAGTGGGTGGTCACGTTCGACTCACGAGCTTACATTGAATTTCAGATCCAACGGACGTAAATGTGCCTAAACAGACAACAAGCAACAAGGAAAAAAGCCGCTGTCCTGCTGGGATCTAACTCAGCATGCCACCCTGTATTTATAGTTACGTGTACGTGTGTAGGACATGTGGAGATCTGACACGTGCAAAGCGTTGGTTGCCAACATGAATGTTCACCTGTAATCCACTCATTAGGTGGGCCACACCTGTATTTGGAGTGTGATCCTTGTCCGTCCATTTGTTTCCATCATCTTGTCCGTATAATAAGTGGGACCAATCCCATTTTTGCTTCGTGGTGGGGCCCACCACTTGCATGTTTGGGATGTCCAACGGAAATTACTTGTTTTGGTTAAAGATGGCCTGCATGCTAAGTTAGCATGCAGCGGGCTGTACGTGATTAGAAATATCCAAATGCATCCCATGCAACGCTTGCATGTTAACATACAACATTCTATTTCCAGCTTACGTGTCATTTTATTGGAACATCCTAACCATTAAAAAAATGGGCCATACCATGAAGATAAACTGCGGTAAAAATTGGAGCAATCCAACTCGGCAGGTAGGCTCCAAACATACTTTTAAAATCAGGCCATTGAATTTACATAGATTTCAATGGTGTAGTCTTCCCGATGAATGGACCATCTTAATTTCTCCCAAGTATATTCATGATACAGACGACCTATTGCACAGATCCGATTTTACACACAAGTGACACATCACGAAAATAAAGACGTTGTATGTTCCGTTAACATCCAACGTCGTATATAATCATTTATCCTTCTCCAAAGGATTGCCGGGTGTGGTGTTTAACACACGTACTCAGAAACAGTACACGTGGCATACATGTTACGTATCTAATCTGACTAAATCGTGGGCCCCACTTTTGATGGCCCATAAACCAACAAATTGCGCTGAACTGATATGCCAACTGGCCGATTGGTTGGTCTCTAATGGACGGTTAAAATGAAAAATAATCAATGGTCCCAGTTCAAACAACATATGTTCGATAGTCATTGAAAGCTAGGATCTTCCACTCATGTGCCATGTCTGCACGTGTACTGGCGTGTAGATGAGCAGGGCTATACGCCCTCGTGGGCTTACCAGACCTCAGAGAGACAGACCACGTCTACACGTGTGTATAAGGGTATCTCATCTACACGCAGCCACGTGTGCCAGTACACGAGTTTGTGATCCAAGCCGTCCATCTGGTAGGATCTATCATTTTACATAAAAATGGGCCGGTATTCTCATATAAAAGAAACAGATGGACAAAAAAGCTTTGGGCTAGTTGTTTCAAAGCCGTCCATCTATTTCTATCATTTCGGCCTACCTGACCAGATAACCAGCCTGATCCTTATCTACACGGTGGGGCCCAATAGATGGATAGCTTGGATCTCATATCCGTGTCCGACGACGTAGCACATGTGATGTGGTGTCGTGTACGTTAATAACTTATATGTGCGTGTGAGCTAGCAAACCTCAATGCACATATCTGTGTAACGAGTTTTTGCCGTACTATCTACTATCTAGTCTTAAATTTTTACTAGTGGGGCATGGTCAGTAATCCAAACCGTTGATACGGTGGGCCTCACCATGGATAGCTCATGCTGATAAAATCCTATAGGCATAAAGTACATAGGTACAAAATATTTAACCTTTTACGAATGAATGGACACAAATTGAAGGATTAGCCTTTTGCCACGTGGAGGAATTCGGGTTCATCAACGGAAACGGATTGGCTACTCCCCCTGCCACCGGCCATTGGCTGGTGGTCGGTGCTCTGTGAGCCTCACCAAGATGTATGTGTTTCATCCATGCCGTCCATCTATCTTAATAGATCATTTTATGGAATGAAACAAAAAATGAAGCATATCTCAATCTCAGATGGACCACATTATAGGAAACAGTGTTGAATGAACATTGGGGATTAAAAACGTTTTGGGGGCCATAAAAGTATTGGATCAAGCTGATATTTATTTTTTACCTTTATTTGTGTTTTTATGACCTAATCAACAGATTGGATGTCAAATAAACAGTTCAGTGGCCCTTAGGAGGATTTTAATGGTTGATATCCAATCATTATTGTTTTCCTATACTGTAGCCCACCTAAGATTTATATCCTTATCATTTTTCATATCAATCCCTAAAATAACACGTAAAAATGGATAAAACAAATACATCATGGTGGGGCCTACAAAGCACCAACCACCAGCCATGGGCTAGTGTCGGGAGTAGCCAATAGTCTCCTTCATCAACGGTTCCAGGTACGGAAACGGATCGGCTACTCCCCCTGCCACTGGCCAACAGCCAGTGGTTGGGAACTCGGATTGGCTACTCCCCCTCTATGGGCGCCAATAATGATGTAGGTATTTCATCCATTCCGTTATTCCAATTTGACATATCATTTTACGGCTTGATTCCAAAAATGAGATAGATATACATATAAGGTGGACACACCACAGGAAAAAAATAGCGATTGGATATCCACCATTAAAATCCTCCTAAGACCCACTTTGCTGTTTATTTGACATCTAATATGTTGATTAGGTCATATAGACCCAGATTAAGGGAAAAAAATAAAGATCATCTTGATCCAAAACTTTTATGGCCCCCAAAAAAATTTTAATGATCATCATTCATTCAACACTATTTCCTTAATGTGGTCCACTTGAGATTTAAATATATCTCATTTTTAGTCTCATACAATAAAATGATCTAGAAAAATAGATGGACGAAATGGATGAAACACATACGTCATGGTATCAACCACAGATCACCAACCACCAGATGTTAGATGGTGGCCAATCGGCTTCCAGTGGTCCGTGCTCTGTGGGTCCGCCATGATGTATTGTCAAGACGCAGACTGCGCCCTATCCCGTCCAGGCAGGTCTCCGTGGGGCCACAATGATGTAAGTGTTTTATCTATGCCGTTGATCTCTTTTATCAGAGGAGACAGGTTTAAGTCTGAATTGAACCATAAAGTGGGGATTGAACTTCAACCATTAAAAAGTTTTTGAGAGCTTGTGAAGCTTTAGATCAAGTTTATATTTGTGTTTTCACTTCATCCACGTCTACATGACCTTATTACTAGGTTGGACCGTAAAAAAACATCACATAGCCTTTAGAAAGGTTTCAACGATGGTTGTCATTATCATTGCAGCTTCCTTTGATGTGGTCCACCGGAGCTGTGGACCTATCTCACTTTTAGGATTATATCATAAAATGATTTGATAAAAGCGGTTAACGGTGTGAATAAAATACTTACATCATTGTAGGCCCCACATAGACATGCCCGGAGGGATTACCGTCTGGCGGGGGCGGGACCCAACCGCGTCCGTATTGGCAGGGGACGCAGATTTCCTGGGAAACCTTTAGGAGGAAGTTCCTGCAGTGGGAAGCTAGTCGGGCCCACCGTGATGTTTGTGAGAAATCCCTCCTGTCCATTCGTTTTTCAAGATTATTTTAGGACATTCGATTAAAAATGAGCGAAATCCAAGACTCGAGTGAGACACACGACAGGTAACAGTGGGATTGCACGGCCACGGTTAAAGCATTCATATGACCGAAACATTTTGTACCAGGCTTAGTTTTTTGTGTTCTCAGCTCATCTGAGAATGACATTATAAACAGTTGGGATGACATATAAACATCAAGGTGTAGTCTTGGAAGATTTCAACAGTAGGCATTTCTTTCCCTGATATTTTTTTTTCTAGTGTGGTCCACTTGATTTTTAGATGTGGCTCACTTTTAGTCAAATATATTAAAATAAGTTTGCAAAACGTGAAGGACAGGATGAATTTTTCACAAACATCATGTTGGCCCCGACTAACTTCACAAGAACTATCTCAGAAGGAGTGCGGATCCTCTGTTTCGTGGAAACAGTGAATTCAGCTTTATTATTGGTCCACGTCATTATAAATGCCACGTCATCAGTTATTAAATATATTGTATTAAAAAAAAAGTCTAACGGAAACTTTAGGCCGTTTCCCTTTGAAAATCGGATTGCGTACTCTGTACAGGACACTCTTATTTCACTGAGTAAACTCAATTGGGCCCACCTTGTATGTATGTGCTTGTATGTATGTGGTCTATCCACACCGTTCATCCATTTTTCCATCTAATTTAAGGGGTTGAGCCCAAATTTGAAGTATATCCAAATATCAAGTGGATCATAACATAATAAACAGTAGGGATAATAATTTCCACCGTTGAAACCTTGCTAGGCCTCACAGTGATGTTTATTTATCATCCAACCTGTTCATAGGATCATACAGACATGTGTGAAGGGAAAATACAAATATAAGATTGATTCAAAACTTTTGTAGCCCCCAAGCAATTTTTAACGGTAAATGTTCAATTCAATTGTTTCCTTTGGTGTGGTCCATTTGAACATTGTCTATGCTTCATTTAGCCCTAAAATTATTTGGTAAAATTGATGGATAGAGCGGATAAAATACATAAATCATAGTGCACCCCACAGACTTTACTTAGTACGTTGCGTGTTTGGCCGGGCGCTGGATATGGAATTACGATGACTTTCAAGGGTTATCCATGAACATCCCATCCCACCGACTGTTTGGACAGTCGACTGGTACCGCCCTCGTAAACCGTGAAGGTTATCCATGAGTCGGATTCAGCAAATCCCTCTGCCAGTTTCGTCATCCCTGCATATCCCATGGGATTCGCGAATGGATATGGAAGGACGATCTTCAGACGGCGAGCGCAGGAGACCGGTCGGGTGATGGAAGCGACAACTCCAACCGACAGCTGCCGTGCATGTGATTATAAATCGAGAGGTGCTGGTTGGTGGGGATAGGTAAGAGATCGAGAGGTGAGTCCTCTTCCCATCCTTCACTAGCCAGGGTGTTGACGGGCACTGTTTGCTGGTTGAGATCAAGTCATTCTTCTTCCCCGTCGTTTATGGCTAGAGTGTTGACGGTCAGCGTTTGCAGGTAGGTAACCGAACCAACTCATAGAAAATGGGTTTTTCCAACCTTTGTTGTGTTTGTGCCCTGTTGTTGCTGATGAACATGTCTTCAAATCAGTTTTTGGATGGGTTCACTGCTGGATTGAGATTTTTAGCTTCTTTTGAGGAATTGGAAACCAGTTATCATGAAAATGCACCACATGACCAAGATGGCCCAATTTAAAATAATTGAGGTTGTATGGATTGGTTGGGTAAATCACAATAACTGATTTACCCTCCGGATTTCATAAACCATTTTTCATGCCTAGAAAAATCGATCTCGCTGCCCATCACTAACAACTTTCCTAAACCCACATGCCTATGGAGCCCTGTCCATCCACATGCAAGCACGCATGCTAACATCAGGTGGGTAACGGTGGGCCTGACATTCTGGATGTATCCTTAAATGGACTGGATGTACAAGAATGCTTGCCAAGCTTTGCATCAAGTGGGTAACGGTATGCCTGACGTTCTGGATGTATCCTCAAATGGACTGGATGTACAAGAAATTATTGATAGAAACAATTGTTTTGGTCATTCTTTTGCATGGTATGGCCCGATGGAGGAACAAGATGGCGTGTTTTTAGGCCAATGAATATGAACTGCAAGGCTAGACATATAGAAATTCATCGGATATGGAATTAATTGGGTATGCTGTTTGGAATGCATTTGTTGTTTGGAAGATCATATGGTTATTTGAAATGCATTTGTAACTGCATTCAAGTAGTTAGAAATTTGTTACTTTATAGTTAATAATCACATAAAGTGAAAGAAGCTTTGCTTCAAATTGATCAATCTGTAATTGTCAATTAATCTTGATTGAAGGCACTGATTGCTTAATATTTACAGCTGAGCATATTTCTCTTATTGGTAAATTGTACAAAGCACAAAAAAGGAAACAGTGTATAGTTCCTTGTTTGTACTTTTCACTGTATGTGGTCTTAATTCGTTGTCAATGACTTTCAAGAACTTAAAGTAGGATTCAAACTTGAACTTGGTTGTTTGAAGTATTTCAATGGTTTGTCACCTGGACGTGAAATAGCTCTTTGCCAGTACAATACATCTACTAATTAATTTTTGGAGTTCAGAACAATACATATGAATTTTCTCTGTTTTACAATCTTTATAATATTTTTTTATGGAAATGTGTACCCATGCATTATCGGGGAAACTGAAAAAAACTTTGTATTCTATGTATTTATCTTCTTCTACATATGCAATTGCATGCTACTCTCAAACTAAAATTTTAAAATATCAGAACAATTAGGCAAACCAAAGTAAATAAAAAGAAGCTTCAAAATGATATTTTGTACTACTTCCTATCTTTTTACTGAGCTTTCTCTTAGAATATCTACTCTTTGTTCTTCCGATGGGAATGGTGCCTTTAGGACATCCTCCATTCAAATACCACAGTTGTGCTATGGCTTTGGATTCCTATGAAGATGTCATCTTGCTTTCATCAAACAACCCTTTTGGATGGAAAGCAGGCCTCGGCCTATATTAAAAAAATAGAACCCAACTAACATCAACAACTATGAAGAAGAAAAGAAAAATAAAAAATAAAAAAAAACAACAGACAAAAAACCTAGAAAGACTAGAGATGGCAAACACATTCCATTGGAATGACATCTCTGTCTCCCAAACTCTAGGGCCAACATGATAACTTCTCATGGTGGATATTACTGATAATCACAATGTTTATCTTGACTTCCATGTTTTAGTTTCCTACAACACAAATCTTTCAAGCAAATGATACTGACATGGAATAGGCCCTACACAACTGCATTTTTCAAGCAAGGCAATGTAAACATGATATAAGTCACGCAACATACAGAAGGCTAACTATTAAATGTGAAATGGTTCAAACCCTTGTCATCTTTTTTCTTTATTGTTTTCTTTCAAAGATTGAAGTTTGGTGATGCCGGTTAAATAAACGGCAATCCAATTTCTGTTAGAAGATCAAGCAACTTCAAATTGCTGTAGTAGCATACTGATGACTGTCAACAGATAATTGGTTCAAAAGCTTGTCACCATCTAGCATATGGGTGAACTTGTCACCATCTGTTCTGATTGGGTAGTGTTAAGATGCATTAAACCTAATACACATGTTAGTAAATATTTTAATTAGGAAAATGACCCAGTTTGGAGCAGCCATTAGGTAGATGTTGAATCGTTTTTTCAACAGTGGAACATTTACCTTAAAATTAAATTAGTTTGACTGATAGTGTTGGCTTTGGTGAAACAGATAATTATGCATTTGCAATCATTGAGTTAACGTGTGTGACATAAGTAGCTATGCATTTGCAATCACTGAGTTAACATGTGTGATGTGTTTTTCATGTGTGCATATATTAACAAGCTCAGGTGCAAAATATAGTCGATCATTTATATATTGTCTAAGAGTGGTAGCATGTTTGTTTCACTGAGCAAAAATTATTAGGTAACTTTGTTGCTGTTGTAGATGTTACATTCATGATAAGGAGACATGTCTGTTGTAACCCACCATAGAAAATCCATCAATTACTAATTTGTTAACACATGCAAGTCAATAGGCATACCAATACGTTGTATGCACTCTATTGTAAATGATATTTAAGGCCGCGGCTTCCGCTGGGCAAACTTTTTTTAGAGTGGTTTTTAATAACTGACAGCTATCCATTACCTTCTTGTATAGTTAGTCTTTATGCTCTTTTCTAATTTCTTATAATACCGTTTGTGTTCTGTCAAAAAAGAAGAAGAATCGGATCAATCATAGAAAAACCATTTTCTTTTGTTTTCTTCTTCATGTGTTTTGCAGCTATAATCTTTGTTAGAAGAGTGAATATTTTTGTTTTCTTCTTCTTGTGTTTTGCAGCTATAATCTCTATTAGAAGAGTGGATATTTTTGTTTTCTTCTTCTTATGTTCTGCTGCTGTAATCTTTGTTAGAAGAGTGGATATTTTTGTTTTCTTCTTCTTGTGTCTTGCAGCTGTAATCTCTGTTAGAAGAGTAGATATTTTTGTTTTCTTCTTCTTGTGTTCAGCAACTGGAATCTCTATTAGAAGAGTGGATATTTTTAGTTTCTTTTTCTTGTATTCTGCTGCTGTAATCTCTGTTAGAAAAGTGAAATCTCTTGTTTTCTTCTTTTTATGTTCTGCTGCTATAATATCTATTAGAAAAGTATAAGACTGCAGAATTCATTTCTGGGTTTTAATTATTGAACTGGGTTTATGAGATTTTTTCTTTTTCTAAGAGCTTAAAAGTATTTTCCCAAATATAGATATTACTGTTTTTTTGTTGGATTTTAAGAAGGAGCTTTAGTTGAGCTTCAAATAGAAAACAAAAAAATATAGCTAGTTTGATTCATCTTTTTTTGTGAAAAACAGTATCATGGGTTGCTATCCATTCTAAAGAATCACTTTTATTAGGCAATTGATATTTGCAACCATCCATCCATGGCCTGGAAAGAAGATAGCTATAGAAAATAAGGCCAACTCAAGGATCGATTGGATCATCCAATCAAGGTGATTTTGCATGCGGCCCATGAAATGTGTTCTGGACTTAATGAATAATTCAGAGTGTCCAAGTTAACCAATACAAGTAGGAGCAGCACTAGAACAACTTACGAGTGACCTCGGGTTTTCCCTGCACACTAATGCTACTTCATTTTGTTGGTCATTGATTGGATTATCGCATGCATCTAATGCTACTCCAACTCTAAGAAAATGACAAGCCAGATTGCATTTTGTACTTTACTTGCCAAACACCCTACAAGACCAAATTGCACTTTGTATTATACCTACCAAACGCAATAGAAGACTATAATGCATTTTGGACATGCGTGGACCAAATAAACAAATTCAGGTTTGTAGACAACTCCTTTCCTGATTTCATAGGGAAGGTCCTGACTTCCAATTCTCTTGAATCCACCCCAGGATAACGTGGAATAATGGATATTTCTCACCTAGTGTAGATCAGATGAAAGGCGACAATCATCGATATCTCCATTGAACTTGGGTGGTTTGATTATTTCAATATACATAAAATTGTTTTAGTTGCAAGTAAATACAAAATAACAATGCACATAGAAATAGAGTAGGAGTTTTGGAGATGATGAGCTGGCAAGGTTCATCAACTCAATTATTCGGGCCACTGATCAGGACTGTGTTACCCAACTCAGGATGAGTCGAGAAGCATTTTTCTTGCTATGTTCTCAACTCCGTGAGAAGACACTTCTTCGTGATAGTCGGAATGTCAATCTTGAAGAACAAGTCGTTATTTTTCTTCACACGGTGGGCCATAACGTTCGCAATCGTGTCATAGGGGCATCGTTTCATTTGCTCGAGTGAAACGGTTAGCCGGCATTTTCATCTCATTCTTGATGCGGTGGTGTCACTGTACCCTGTTTACCTGAAACAGGCCGGACAAGAGCCACCCACCGACCTCCAAACAAATCAAAATTGGGCTTCATATTTCCAAGTATAAGTATTTCCGAAGGTCTCTTACCTACTATACTGTTTAGTTTTGTCCATCAATTTACAAATACACGCCGGTTTAATTCACATGTAACACATCATAGGACTGTGTTGGTGCAATTGACGGTACACATATTCCAAGGCATGTTCCAGCACCCGATCATGCTTGCTTCCGCAACCGGAAAGGGGTTTTGTCCCAAAATGTTCTTGCAACCTGCTCATTTGATATGAAAATATTGTATCTGCTAGCCGGCTGGGAAGGTTCTGCATCAGATGGGAGGGTGCTACACAATGCATTGACTCAAACCGATGATCCTTTGACGGTCCCAAATGATAAATCACTATAATCGTTACACTGGAATACATTTTGATAGTTAATGGTTCAATCTGAAACGCTTAATGTAACATTAGTTCTAATGTGTAGAAAAATTTTAAATAGTTGACGCTGGATATGCCCATTCGCCAGGATTTATGGCTCCTTACCACGGTGTTCGATACCATTTGCAAGAGTATCGAAGTGGCAGAGCACCGTCGAACGTGAGGGAGCTGTTTAATTATCGTCATGCCCAGGCGCGGAATGCAATTGAACGTTGTTTTGGCTTAGTGAAGGGTAGATTTTCGATACTGAAGACGGCGATCCAGTATCCATTTGAAATACAAGTGAAAGTTGTCATTGCTTACTTTGTCTTACATAATTTCATTCGATCTGATATTGATTGCGGTGAAGATCTACAGGCTGCTGGTATATCAGTAGGCGCGGTGGAGGGTAACCCTACACCCACTGAGGTCTCCACGCATGACGAGCAACAGTGTTTATTTTCATCGAATCAAATGGAGAAAGAAGCGTGGAATAGGGCGCACGATGTCATTGCAGAGCGAATGTGGGCAGATGCGCAATGTAATAGTAGGATAAGATAGCACAGTAGATAGCCGTTACATTATTATTTACTTTTTACAAGTTCTGTCTTGACATATGAAGTACATTACACCAAACGTGTTGTAACTAAATGGAGCGGACAAGGATTATTTTGCATCCTGTTAATCAACCGTATAATTTGTCTAAAACTTTGCAACTTTCTTTACACATATGAACTTAGGTGGTTTGATTGTTTGAATAGCAGGGCACATAATAGTTTGTTTTCTGTGTAGGTGAAATATCAGACAATTGTCTATCTGATACATCCACACCTATACAGTCGCCCGTTCAGTCCCCTGCTTTACTTACGCGATGTTTACCACGAGAAAAGACAGTTAAATTCCTTGCGGAACCCCTCTTCCAGGCAGCAAAGAGCAAGTGGAGCTCTTCAATGGATCAGGTTTTATGTAACACATTGTTGGAACAAATCGCCCTGGGAAGGAAAGCCAACAATGGCTTCAAAAGAGAAGCATATCAAGTTACGGCCGAGCAAGTGACAAGACAAACAGGGGTGCCTGTCACCTGGCAGAACGTACAAAACAGACTCCGATATCACAAAAGAGAGTACAATGTTGTCAGGGACATGCTTGATGCTAGTGGATTCAGCTGGGACAATGAGCGTATGGTGGTCACTGCACCAGATGAAGTATAGGAAGAGTATCTCAAAGTACTATTAAATCTAGTTGTTCTATATCTGTATATTCCATGTATTAGCTTTCAACTCAAACCTCTAATTATATAAATCTGAATACATGGTAATAATGCGGAGTATTCTGTTTCTGTAGTCACACCCACGCGCTGCAAGACTACGGGGCAAGAGGATCGAGAGAATGGATGACCTAGGGATTATTGTCGGCTCTGATCAAGCGACCGGACGTTATGTAAAGGGATCAAGGACAATAGCTGCATCGTCATCTAGGATTAATCGAGATCTGAATGAGACTTGGACGGAGTTAGATGACGATCTTGACGATCATGTTGACCTCTCCGAGGATACGTTAGGAGATTCTATAGGGACCATGCGTGGTCAATTTTCCTCGAACACACTGAGCATGCCAAATCAATGCTATCGCGGCACTCCCACTCAGACATCTGATACAGATCATGGCCGCAGTGGGAGTGGGAGTAGCACCAAAAAACGACAACACCCACCTCGACCATGTTATGTACTTGGCATTTCTCTGAGGTCTGTTGCGGACGCTATGCGCGACTTTGGGCTAGGAAAGGAGGTCAACCGAACTAACAAAGTTTTGAATGTCTTCAAAGAGGTGCAGGGCCTAACTAACTCTGAGTTCATTGAAGTTGGTCAGCTCTTAAGTAGAGACGAGAACATGGCATCCTTCTTTGTTAGCCTACGCCCTGAGCACCACGTGGATTGGTTAAAACAAACCCTCCGAGAGAAGTTTCGTGATGGTGCTAGTGGTTCCGTTTGATGGGCTTCGTCCGATAATGATACAGTTTATGCTTCTGGAATTGTAATAACTAATATTTTTTTCCTTTCTTTTTTTTTTTGGCTTGGTTGTGTGGATTCCTTTTTTGGTTTGGGATTGGTTTGATCCTGGTAAGTTTACATTTTGTGGATGACATTAAACTGCTTACAATCAATAACATTAAACATTTTGTGGATGATATTAAACTCCCAAAATTTGGCACATGTAAGCTCTAATACAGGTCTTCGACGAGGGAGCAAGGTACGTGTTAATTTGGGTTTCAATGCAATGCAATAGCCCCACCAAGGCAGGTGTAAATAAAAAATTCATCTCACTTCTCTTTCTTCAATATCAGATACAGACATTTGTATCTACATATATCTTATTGTATCCGCTATCTTTATTTCACTATGCGATCTCCTAAATTGATTGAGTGTTATTTGTTTTTATAGATGAATAAGGAAAAATATTACGTTGTTCTAGTTGGTCATCGCGCAAGGATTTATCTATCCTGGGAAGAGGCCCGATTGGAAGTAGAATAATACAGAAATAGCAGGTTCCGGGCCTTCAAAAACTAGAGAGAAGCTACAGCTTATTGGGAGAGTTATCATTCTAGCACCATTGCTCAAGCAAGTATAGTATCACCACACATCGAGGCACCTGCATCCCATTCCAACGAAGGGCTCGCCTCCCGGATGACGTCATGGTCGTCGACCCAACAGACAACCCGAACAGTGGTTTCTCGTGCGACTTCAACGGATGATGCCGATGTGTCAAGGGGTGAAACGTTAGCTGCATTGCTAACGGGTATTGTACTTGTGTTTTTTATTTTGTATATTGTTATCAAACTTTAGTCACTTGATTTTCCTAGTAAATAATTTCAGTATTAATTAAGCATACCATGATACTATGTTACATGGAATGCAATTCCTGCTCGACAACTTTTTGCTGATATACTTATCTTAATTGATGCAGCTACCATTAAAGTGAATTAAATGGCAGTAATATGTCGCCGTGAAATAGATGGCGAGCAAAGTTAGCAAGTCCAGACCGACACCATGGAGCCTAGTTTTGGATAGCATGAAAATGGGCCCCACCTATCCTATAGTATAGCATGCTCGAACAAGCCGGAGTTTTGGATTAAAGTATGATTTTTAATTCATATTCCCCTTCATCGTGAAGAGTCAATCCCAATGATTTAGATATGATAAAAGAGACACCATGGTAGCCCCACATAAACATAAATGGTTGGTGTTTCATCCTAATTGTTCCCTGTGTTGGTGCTCATATAGGTTATGCATCTAGATGATTGTTGGCCCCAAGACCCGACCGCAGGAGTATGTCTGATAGATGGAGTGGATTTTGAAAGAGTTGATTACACATTTAAATTTCTTTATTTTGAAAGAGACCTTCGTTATGCCCATGTGTTGGTTCAATAAAGCTCATGTATGCACTACACATGGACTGGCATGGCATGATAGGTCTCAGGCCAAAGTCTGCAAAGCAAATCTATGTTAGTAGAACACTTTGTTGAAGGTTTCTAACTCATTCCCCTGTTTCCAATACTGTGGCATACACGCAGACTGGACCAGATATTATTTTTGAAAAAAACATGTAGAAGGTAGGACCATCCTTATGGATGGAGTACAACTCCTGACGACATCTCTCTTTTTTCGTCTCATTTTAGAAACAAAAACGAAAACAAAACAAAACAAAACAAAACAAAAAGAAGAAGAAGAAGAAGAAAGAAGAAAAAAAGCTATACACTGTTATACCCCACACCTCATCTGAGAACATGTGACCATTCACCGCATGTTTAACAAATGGCAATGCCTCTTCCACCAAACACTACCATAGTTGTACTGAAATCCGGACTGTCACGCCCCAAACTCGGAAACCGGGCTCACAAAATTTCCGATCGCCGAATCTGGCGCCGACAGCCTCCGTAGAACCCCATTCTCGGCTCCCAGCGCCCATTCGCCAGGTACCGATCCTGGGATGCTATAAGGAGGATTTTTAACATCAGTTTGATTCGTAATAAGCATAACCAAAGGCATAACCCACAAACAACAACCAGAAACTCCATCACATTTCCACTATAATAAAAAAAACTTTACAAGTACAATGAGCAGAAGGGAAATACAATGAAGATAGACCAAAACTCCAAAAGAGATCAGCCACGCGTCCGAGCCTCAGCGCTGCTGCGATCCAACGTCACCTGCACGCAACGGTCGTGCATAAGCTTATAGAAAGCTTAGAGGGTGGTGAAAGTGTATGCTCAAGTGATAATGTAGTCATGCAGTATCAGAGTAATGCGGAACATGCTAAGAATCCCATTAGCCGTACCAAGGCCATGCGGTGCAAAGAATGATGTCGGCCATACCAAGGCCATGCAATGCAAGTCAAGCATACAAATCCTCATCTAAGTCCACATGTCAATACGGCTCAAATCTGGAATATCACCGGGGTCTAGTACACTCCAAGCCAGATTGCCGCCCCATCGCGCGCAATAAGGTGAGTGGAAAAGACCTCACTATCCGCCTGCCAATATCGGGCTCGGCTCGTCAATAGCGGACCCATTCCTCGAGCTGGTCAGACTCAGCCTAGCATTGCCCCCTACTCTCGGGCGGGTAAGGCCGCACCCCCTTCCAACCGACCACGACACTGTGGAAAGCGCAACCGTCTGGTAATCGGCACTCAGCGCTCATACACCCACTCAGTCTAGACATTGGAGCAACCTCCTGGTACCATAAGGGTTTAGGGACTTTCACCCAGGGATATCTATCGCACCCCATGTAGAACAGTATTTCCGGTATCCAATCCTGCCAACCACGATACGTCTGTAGGCCACGGCCCGATGTCGCTAGGGCGTACAAGAACTATACCACACAATGCGAATGCATGAATCACACTATTCAATCATGCAAAGCAATCTCGCGCGTATCGTGCGCTCATGTAGGGCAACACTGCACATTCGGGAAACAATCTGCCCGAAGGCTATGCTATGATCAGTCATTTCTCATATCAAGCATACGTATGATGCATATGATCATGAATCATGGAATTAAATATGTCATATGGGGTGGATGATGCTCATAATGAAGACGGGCCTAGACGGCCTACATATTACACATATGGGCCTATCAGTGGGCCCAAGGGAAAGTCATAATGCGGACATTTAACCACACTACACTTACAATGTGGACGTCAAACCAACATTGCTCCCAAGGCACGACTGCCACAAATATCATTTCATAAGTTATTTTGGGATCACCCATTGCAATGGACCTTAGGTACATCCATTGGGCCCTTAAATACATCAAATTAGCCAAGTCATATGGGCCTTACATTCACTAAGTGGGCCACACCAATGGGCCTTATGTACATTGCAATGGCTATAACCCGTGGGCTTTAGAACGTGTCAAATAGGCCTACGTTTATGGGCCTTATACGTGTCAAATGGGCCTCGACAGTTGGGCTCCATATGTACATCAAATGGGCCTACTCACCTGGGCCTTATATGTATCAAATGGGCCTCGCCAATTGGGCCCCATGTGCACATCAAATGGGCCTCAACTCATTGGCCCCATTACATCAAATGGGCCTCGACCCATGGGCCCCTAATACATTAAATGGCCTCGACCCATGGGCCTCTAATACATTAAATGGCCTCGACCCATGGGCCTCTAATACATTGAATGGGCCTCGACCCATGGGCCTTTTATATACATCAAAGTGGCTCTCAACCATGGGTCACAAGTACTGAGGTGGGCCTCAATCACGGGCCTCCACATTAGTAAAAAAAAAATATATATACATATAATATAGTATATAATATGTATATAGTATATAATATATATACATAATACATGTATATAATATTATATGAAGTATAATATTATATATATATATATATATATATATATATATATATATATACACACACACGCGCGCGGGCGAAATGATTCTATTTGTACAAAAGTTCACACACGTCACAGTGGGTCCACGTCCACCGTCCAGGCGGACGGTGGGAATGAAGCACATACATCAATGTGGGCTCCATGTGGGGCCCACTATAATGTTTATATCCCATCCGGACCGTTGATAAGGTCCAGCAGACCTAGATGAAGGGTGAAATAAATTTCACCCTGATCCAAAACTTCTGTGGACCCCAAAAAGGGTTTCAAAGGTAAATGTTCAATTCCACTGTTTCACACGGTGTGGGCCACCTGAGTCTTGGAGCAGGCTGATTTTTGAGATGGGCCCACTTCAGAGAGTGGGCCACCTGATGAACGGACTAGATGACATATAAACATCAACGTGGGGCCCACTCGTACGTGTACCAAACTGCGTATGGGTTTGCGTGCGCCGGCCATTCCAAGCCATCCACTCCATCATGGCCTTCCACTCTGACAAGTTAAACGAGCCTCAATTTTTGGATTTTTGTTTTTCGATGGGTTTTGCGATGGGGTCCATATCCAAGCCATCCACTCCATCCAATGGCCTTCCACGGCAGAAAAGTTAAACGAGCCCAATATTGGACCTGTTCGATGCATAAAACCAATAGGGAAAGTTTTAATGGTAAAGACCATCATTTGCTACGTGGTAGCCACACGAAAGTCGATGGATCCCATCTTTCAGTCAACGGCTAAAAGAGCTTGGGAAGGGAATGGATGGTGTGGATTTAATACATGCATCAAGGTGGAGCCTACACAAGTGGGCCATCCCCAAACCAAGCAAATTTTTTTTTTTACATTTTTTTTTCATGGAACGTCCAGCGTCCCTGGACGCTGGACTCTGCAACTATTATAGAGGTGGGCCTTGCTTAGGTGGGCCACCTCATGGAGGATGGTGTGTATACTACACACAAGGTGGGCCCCACTCGTAGGTGAGTTGGATGGAATACATGCCCTATGGTGGGGTCCATTCAAGTGGGCCACATAACCTCATTAACATAAAAAAATAAAAATAAAAATAAAAATAAAACAATTAAAAATAAAAAGGGAGAGAGATAGAGAGTGAGACCATGTGATGGAGGGACCCCGGCACTATGGGCCCTCCCTTGCACCAAATCATACATCAAGTGGGTCCCATTTTATGTGGCCCATTAAAAATTAAATCCAACGGTGGAGATCCCTTCTCCACCAAATTAAACGGTCTAGATGACCCTAAACATACAAGAAAATAAACATCATGATGGGGTCCATGGAGAATGGCCCCATCATGGAATGATCATGATGATCCAAGTGGGCCATCGGCCACACCTTAGGGTCCAAAGCGAGATCCAAACCATTGATCGGTTGGCCTCACTTGGCCCATCTTAAAAACATCAAAAACTATCCTATCCAAACACCCACCACTTGATCTTCTTGCTCCCTTGGCTTCCTTAGCTCCTTGTACTACCCTTTGATGGAGGAAGATGGGAAATGGATGGTTGAGATGAGAGATGAAGGGGTGGGAAAGGTGGACCTCACATATGAAGTTTTCTCACCATGGGGGACTCATGGTGCTCTCTCTTGGATTTGGATTTCTTTTTTGAAAAAAAGAATAAGAGAGATAGTTGTAAAGGGAGGGAGAGAGAGAGAAAGAGATGGGTGATGGAGTGATGGGGGATGGTTTGGGTTGAAAATTGTGAAAAGGTGTATGGTTGTTGTTGAAATTTGGAAAAGAGGAGTGGTGAGGTGGAAAGAATGGTGGACTTTTGAAAAAGGTGGGGATGGGTTGATGTACTTAGGGTATGGGATGCTTTAATGGTTGATTGATGGGACTAATAGTAGAGATTCCCTCGAAATTCGCAACGCGCGGTGTTTCTTCGGAATAAACGCTGATCGGCATCTTCTAGCCTGGGTATCGGTTCGGTGCGCAAGTCACGGCGTTGGAACCGCGGCAACGACGCGGTCGCTAAGATATAACTTTCAGACCAAGCCGACGTCGGTGCGCGGGACCTGGCTTAGGATCGTGCACAAATACCGAATACGGTGCGAAGGTTGCCAGAATTTGACCGGAAGGACCGCGGAAGCTAACGGAACAGTACGGATTAGGACACGGGTCTTACACGGACCGCCCAATTCTCCACCCAATGGATGGAGCACAACTTCTCAAAATCACCATAACAGCATGAACTAGTTTAGCTCCAACCATCCAATTTATAACTATAAACTGGATGGTTAGGATTGCTTAACAAGTGCAGATTTCCACATATGCTCCATCAACAATGTGCCTCACGACCTGGATGGTCTGGATGTCCATACAATAATTAACTTGGATGAGTCAGTGTCACTCTTAGATGGTGATAAACTATCATAGGAGTCTAACCAGATTTAAAGAAACCAAGGAATGATAGAATGTATACAGCGTATACACTAAACATGGGTGTATGTTGGACGTGTAGACCCAATGAAAAGGGAAGGAAGATGATGACTGTATACACCAATGTTCAAAATATATACCAGGCACCGTATCATTCATAGAGAAAACCAAACACCCCAAAAAAAACTAGCTAAGATGGAGAATGACTGTAAAACAGTGCTGTCAAACTCTCAACAAATATGTACTAATCTTTGGCCCACCATTCCCATCAGGATTCATCATCAGAATCAGCTTCTGAATCTCTTGCCCCGATTACCCGCTCGAACCTGGATCTCATGTACATGAGCTCACCCTCGGACCATCTTCCATTCCCCAGCAACACGCCTGCACCAATCGAAACGGGTCCCACTGCCTTCAGTACCTTCCACTTAGCGGGCCCACACTCTCGCTGAATCACGTACCCACATTTCCGTTGCAATTAGTCCTCGACTGTAATTCATCCGGCAACCTAACCCCTTTCTTCTCGACCATCCGATCAAACTCCAGCGCATTTCTCACTAGGCCCGACGCCATCTCTCTGATCCAGTCTCATCCTATAAAATGATGTATAGAGGATGATGGACGGCATGGATGAGACACAAACATCATGGTGGGGCCCACATAGCACCGACCCAATCCGTTTCCCTCGTTGCGTGGAATACTGTGCAAGAAGTGGGCGGGCATTGGAAATGGCAGACGTCTAGTTCCATGGGATTGGTTCAGCCATCCCAAACACAAACGGCTACAAATCGGTGGTGTGAACCGAATCCAACAGCCATCCCAAACACGCCGGCTTTTCATCGTGGAATTCGTTCCATCCCATGGGATTAGCCGACATCCACTGGCACCACCATCATTACCTTAAAAATGCTTCCATCCCACCAAATCCCATGGGATTGGTCCGGCCAAACATGCCCTAAGTTACTCACGACATACTCTACTTCCTTCCGTCTTGAGGATTCGGCACACGGGTTGAGGAGCGAGACTTGCTACTAAAGTGATGTCACTTAGTTACGTGAGTCCTACTATCATATATGTTTTGTATCCACGCTGTTCATCCATTTGGAGAGATCATTTTGGGGCATGAGCCAAAGAATGAATTAGATCCAAAACTTGAATGGACCCCACCATAAAAAACAGTGGAGACAATCATGCTCACTGTTAAAAACTTCCAAGGGTCATAATCGTTTTCAATTAAGCTTATATTTGTGTTTTACCTTCTTTAATGTATCTGTGTTAACTTACGAGCAAGTTGTATCTCAAATAAAAATCACAGTGGACCTTAGAAAGGCTTCAAGGGTGGATGTCACTCTCCTCACTATTTTCTGTGGCGGGTCCACTCTATCTTTGGATCTGCCTTATTCTTTCGATCATGCCCTAAATTGATCTCTCCAAATGGTTGGATAGTGTGGATACAACACATACATCATGGTGGGCCCCACATAACTTGGTGACGTCACTTCAATAGTGAGTCTAGCTACTCAACCTCCCGTCGGTAGCTAATCTGCCTCTAATTTCTTAATTAGGTCACTTTGTCTAATAAAATTGGAGGTGGATTAGCTACCAACGGGAGGTTGAGTAGCTAGACTTACTATTGAAGTGATGTCACCCAGTTATGTGGGGCCCACCATGATGTATGTGTTGTATCCACAATATCCATCCATTTAGAGAGATCATTTTAGGGCATGATCAAAAGAAGGAGGCAGATTCAAAGCTCGAGTGGACCCCACCACAGAAAATAGTGAGGAGAGTGACTTCCACCCTTAAAGCCTTCCTAAGGTCCATCGTGATTTTTATTTGAGATACAACCTGTTCATAAGTTAAGACAAAGATTAGAAAAGGGAAAACACAAATATCAGCTTCATTGAAATCTTTTGTAACCCTTATAAGTTTTTAACGGTGGGCGTGACTCTCTCCACTGTTTTTCTGTGGTGGGGTCCACTCAGATCTGATTCATTCTTTAGCTCATGTCTTGAAATGATCTCTCCAAATGGATGAATGGTGTTGATACAAAACATACATCATGGTGGGATCCATGTAACTAGGCGATGCAACTTTAGTAGCTAGTGCGCTGAATCCCCGGATAGAAGGAATTGGATTGCCCAATGAGTAGTGTATTGAGTAAACTTTGTGGGGTCCATCATGATTTATGTATTTTATCCACTTCGTCCATCGAGTTTACCTGATAATTTTAAGGCTTAAGACAAAAAATGAAGCATATACAATGTCCAAATGGACCACATCATAGGCAATAGTTGAATTGAATGTTTACCATTGAAAATTTCCTACGGGCTACAAAAGTTTTGGATAAATATTATATTTGTGTTTTCCCTTCATCCATGTCCGTGTGATCTTATGAACAGGTTGGATGACAAATAAACATCACTATAGGGCCTATAAAGGTTTCAACCGTGGAAATCATTATCCCCACTGTTTACCATGATATGATCCACTTGACATTTGGATATACTTCAATTTTGGGCTCAACCATTTAAATTAGATGGAAAAACGGATGGACGGCGTGGATAGACCACATACATACAAGGTGGGCCCAACTGAGTTTACTCAGTACAATAAGAGCCTACTGTACACAGTGCCCAATCCGATTTTCAAATGGAAACCGTTTAGCGTTTCCGGAAATGTAATATTTTAAATATATTTAACAAAACTGGTGACGTGGCACCTACAGTGACGTAGAACAATAATAAAGCTGGATTCAGCCGCTCACTGTTTCCGCGAAAGAGAGGATCCGCACTCATCTCGGAAACGCTTTCCTAGGAAACGGCGTCCATGGTAAGGGGGAGTATAACCGTTGAATCTGCATCATGCATAGCTGGTGGTGGCCTACGGAACAAAGTTTAGGTGGACGGTTATATTCAAAAGAAAAATTGTTAAATGCTCAAAGGAGTGAAATATGCTTATTGAAGATATTTTTCTTTTAATACTCCATCCATGGTGAAGCCATTATATCATATCAACGGTCTAGATTATAAAACATGACTAAGATCATATGCCTATAATAATTATACATTCCATATTCTACCATAGATATCCTACGTGAAATAGAAAATCTACACCGTTTAATCTGAACCGGCAGCTGAGGCTGGTTCTAAGAACACCTGAATGCTATACCAGTCAACTCGGAAAAACTCCAACTTAGGATTAGAATTAGAAGACCGGTGGAAATATAATTTCTTCCAACTAAGCCAGCTCAACTATTAGTGAAAATCTTATTACCACAGGTGGTAATTAGACTCCAACCAGAGTCTCTTTTCCTCCTTATTAAAAGAGAGAGATTAGCATTTAAATTTAGGATATTGAAGAGAGACATTGGAGAGAGCAATTAATATTTTTGCGTGTCCAATGGTTTGGTTTGTGGAATCACATGGATATGGATTTAGGATAACAATCCAAGAGCACCAAGTAATCACAAAAAAACACAAAGATTTAACGTGGAAAATCCTTTCGGAAAAAAAATCACGGTACAAAGTGACAAATCTTCACTATGAAAATACAAATTATAAAGAGAGAGAACTTACCCGATTTGAACAACTTCAAATTTCACCCTTGCTACACCCTTTAATAACCCTAGAACCCTTTTAGAAATTTTTGAAATACCTTTAAGAAACCTTAGAATACCTTACAATGGCCTTAGGAACTCCTATTTATAGATGGGAAAACTCTACTTACACACCTCTCTAGAAACCACATCAAATTTACGCAGTCCGTGCGGAATCCTCGCACCGTTTGCGTAACCTTCGACTGGTCGAAGGACCCTTTTTGACTGGTCGAACGTCTATAAAATTCTAAATACATCATTGCTGGACTTCGAGTCGAACTGTATTCGACCATTCGAAGGGACCTTCGATTAGTCGAGCTAGTCCCTCGACTGGTCAAGCAACGCGAAAGATTTAAGACATCTTTCAACAACATAGTTCAAATTAGCAAAGTAGAGGTGGATTTCAAGATATCTAATCATTTCTAGTACATAAATTGTTGAGTTTCTTGATTCTTTTCTTGTAGATCCAAGGCACGCTATGATCCATTTCAAATTATAGATGCAATATTAATTTTCTTTTATGTTCTTATTACATTTCTTTTCTTTGTTTATATATATATATATATATATATATATATATATATATATATATATATATAAAATAATTGTTGAGTTCCAATTGTTTTATACATACATACATACATACATACATACATACATACATACATACATACATACATACATACATACATACATACATACATACATACATACATACATACATATATATATATATATATATAATAATTGTCTCTTTGGTCATAAATAATATCAAACACTCCATTACCATAATTGTAGCCGTAGTTGAAGTGTTTTAGGTTATTTTATTTTTTACTTTTTAAAAATTGAATGATCTTTAAAAAAAAATTATAAATCCTATAAAGTAGAGACCATACTTTAATATGGGTGAAAAATGGTGCCTAACTCCTCCATCACTAAGGTTCACTACCTGAAATCAATAGTCATAAATTAATCACAAGAGTCACTCAAGTAAAAAAATCCCTGATATCCTAATCTCTTGTAAGCCTGCAGCATCTAGCCGACAATACATGCTAAAATCATTGGCTATTGATTTTATATCATTCTTAACCCATCCACGACTCCAAGTGAATTTATATCATTCTTAACCCATCCACAATAGGCCTCTCCCCACGCATGCATCCACACATAACAATGCATTGGGCCGCATTGTAAGTATACCCAGCAAATTCCAAGTCTAAAAGCCTAAAAGGCCAAGCTTGTCAAAAGACAATCAATAGTTGAGAAGATTTTGATTTAGGAAATGTGAGTGGACTTCAATGATAACTTAATACTATTTCTAAAATGATAATGGCACTTCACCATACACATGGCATAGCCAAAAGAAGATCCACACGTACCATCCAAATGGATGACTCATTTGCTAATGAAGCATGATCAGAAACTTGCACTACAAAAATGATAGTGACAACTAATTTTGAGCAAGGAATTCGGTCCACTTATTATCTTATTTTCAACCATCCATTTAATAGCCATCAATGAATGATTTTATTTTAGCGATGCCCTATCCACAATTGTGCTTCATAATTTAGATGGTGTCACTATTCTCCTTCATTGGAGGATGACTCTTCGACCACACACATAGCATAACTATAAGGATATTCAAGCCGGCCTAGTCAATTAGACTTGAAGCTTGCACTATTAGAACGACGGAATCATTTGATTTTGAGCTAGGAATTCGATCTACAATCTTATTTTCAACCATCCATTTAATAGCCATCAATGAATGATAATATCACTTTATCAATGCAATTTTAGGAATGTCTCATCCATAATGTGGCTTATAATTTTAATGGTGTTCATAGATTAATTTATATATAGGTCACATGTGAGTAAGATGAGACCACCACTTCCAAAATGATGGTGAATTATCAGAGTCCCCTATGTTGACGGGTGACTCTTCAAATATACACATGGCATAGCTATAAGGAGATTCAAGCCGTCCAACTCGATGACCCAATCATCATTGAAGCATGACTTGAAACTTTGCACTGTAAAAATGATAAAAACATTTGATTTTGAGCTAAGAATTCGGTTGACTTACTATCTTATTTTCTACCATTCATTTAATAGCCATCAATGAATGGTTATATCGCTTCATAGATGCAATTTTAGAAATACCTCATCCATAATGTCCCCCATAATTTGGATGGTGTTGATAGATTTATATGTACCCTACACGTGAGTAAGATGAGTCACCGCCACTTCCAAAATGACGGTTAATTATCGAAGGAGTCTCCTATGTTGATGGGTGACTCTTCAACCATACACATGGCATGTCCAAAGGAGATTCAAGCCATCTGAACCGATGACTCAATCGTCAATGAAGCATGATTTGAAACTTGTACCGTGGGATCCTTATGATTCAATGGTAGACCATGTAGGTTTCAATACTGAAGTCATGGGTTCAAGTACCATGTGGTGTGTGTGAGTGTGATGGTGTGTGTAAAAAAAAAAAAAAATCACAATAAAAATGATAAAAACATCTGATTTTGAGCTAAGAATTTAGTCCGCTTACTTTATTTTCAACCGTCTATTTAATAGCCATCAACAACTAGTTACATTGCTTTATGGATGTAATTTTACAAGTATTTCATTCACAATATGCCCCATAATTTAGACGGTGTTGATAGATTTATATGTGCACCACATGTGAATAAAATGAGTGACCACTACCTCAAAAAGGGCAATGAATTATCAAAGGAGTCTCTAGGTTGATAAGCAATTCTTCAACCATACACATGGCATAGCCATAAGGAGATTTAAGCCATGTAACTCAATTGTTAATGAAGCATTGATGTAGAGCAGGTCGCACGAACACTTTCATATCCAAGAATGGACCAGACAAGGCTCGATCAGAGTCAGAAGACATCAAGACAAACCTTAAAATAGGCATATCTTGCGAATTGAAATGAATTACTCGATGTACCATGTATGATTTTGGGGTAGGACAAGCTACTTTAGCCAACCAACCCTGCTATGTGGGGTTACCCATGCCGAATTTGCGAGATTCCATCATATCAACAGTCGAATTTCATGTTTAATTCCGTTTTTACTATAAATAGTAAGTTTTAGTTTGATTATAATTCTTCATCCGTTGGGCTTTAGGAGTTGTGTCCAACATAAAAAGTGCTTAGAATAATTAGGAGAATAATGTGGTTAAGTCACATAGGACACTTACTATAAAAGTAAAATTATTATTTATAGTAAGTTTCGAATTTCTAGGAGTTTTAGCTATAATTTGCTTCTAATTTCTCTCATATTGCTTGATATCCCTATTTAAAGGGTCGTGAACTCATTTAATTTATTAATCAATTAAATTTTAAATTTATTAGAATTTATTTCTATTTTCTTATTTTCTTTTCTCGTGGATTCAAACCGTCTCTATGAGGAGTCTAGAGAAGCTCTGTATATTCGGAGAAGTTATCCTTGAGGAAGATGGTGATCGACCTCATCACGTTCATCCCTCCGTCAAGCATGACTTGGAACTTGCAATGTAAAAATGATATTAAAAAATGGTTTTGAGCTAGGAACTTGTATTATTTAATGCAAGCAAGTGATGCTACGCTCCATTAATGAATGCTATCATACAGATACTGATTTATGAGACTATTGGATCAAAGTTTTGACTCGACAAACTATAGGAGTTTTGAGTGGATCAAATAGCATTCTTGTATCTGACCCATCTCTTTCTTATTTTCAACCATCTATTTAATAGCCATCAATGTATGGTTAGATGATTTCATAGACACTATTTTAGAGATGGCCCCACCACAATGTGCACATTATTTGGATGGTGGTCAATTTTATATGAGTGCCACATGTTAGATGAGAAAACATGACCTCCGAAATGATGGTCAATTTATCATGGGAATGTCCCATTTTGAGAGTGACTCTTCAATCGTACACATGGCATAGTTATAAGGGAGGTGGAATCTCTGCAAAAGGCTTTCTTAGTAAGTTCCTTCCTAGCAAAGTTAGTAGGATTTCACAAGAAAGTTCCTGTATAGGGAAGTTAGTAACATTTATTGTGATGTTTGTGATAATCCATCCATTTTGTCCTATCAATTTAAGATATGATACAAAAAATGAGGTGGATTTAAAACTCAAGCAAGCACATGAGAGGGAAAAGTGGAGAAAAAAAATGCCTAGGTTGAAACCTTCTTGATGTTTATATGCTATTCAAATAGTGTATAATATCATTCCCATTGGGATGAATTGAAAACATAAAAAACTTAGCTTGATGCAAAACTCATGTGACCATAGAAATGTTTCAATGGTGGTAATTCGTGTGGCCCACTTGAGTTTTGGATCCGCCTCTATTCTTGTCTCATGTCTTAAAATGAGTTAGCAAAATAGATGAACAGGGTGGATTTATCACAAACATCATGGTGGGGCCCACCAAGTGCAAAAAGTTCCCACAATGGCCTTTCACAGACACTCTACATCCGCTATAAGGAAATCCTGGCCGACAAAATAGATAGTAACATCTGATTTTGAGCTAGGAATTCAGTCCAATTACTTTCTTATTTCCAACCATCCATTTAATAGCCATCAATGAATGGTTATATTGCTTCATATGCAATTTTAGAATTGCCCCATCCACTATGGATGGTGTCCATAGACTTACATAAGTGCCACATGTGAGTAAGATGAGTCACACAGCCTCTAAAATGGTGGTGAATTAACATAGGAGTCTCATAAGTTTATATGCGACTCTTAACAAGGCATAGCTATGAGATCCAAGCCGTCCAAGTTGATGACTCAATCGTCAATGGAGCGTGACCCGAAGCTTGCACTATAAAAAGTGATAGTTGTTGGAATATTTAGTTGAATTAAATAGACTATTAAAAATCGAGAACCAAAAAAGGAAAATAAATTTTGAGAAAGAAGAACTTATTGAATGAGTCGAGGCGTGACTGAGTCACTCGGCTTGAAATCGAATTTGCTCCCCTTGGACAGCGTCCCAAGTGCAACAGGTTCCCAGAGCAATCGACCTCCAGGATACAACGACTATGACCCGGTCCCAGCGGTGCACTCACTGTACACGGGCTCGAACTACTTGCAGTTTAATCCGAAAGTGCTGAGTTGACTCAGCGATGAACTCAGTAAAAAATGCTTAAAACCGAATATCAGAGAGCGTTTTATAAGAGAAGAATTTTTCGTATATTAAAACTGGAATCGGTAGTCTTTATATAGACTCCGAAGTGGTGCATAAACACCCTTTACAAAAGGTTAGGTCCGTTGGGTTTAAACCCAACAGGTGCGACCAACCGGAAGGGACGCATCTCTCTGGTTTAAAACGAAAAGGCGCAAGTGCGAGTACACTCCCCCACATACAGTCCTGCGAGTACCCAAACACACACCCACGCGAGTATACACACACCGCACCCGCACCCGCGCCCACGCCCACGCCCAGCCCAGCCCAGCCCGTCCCGTCGCGTCGCGTCGCGCACGCGCACACGCACACGGACACGGACTCGGACTCGGACTCGGACTCGGCACGGCACGGCTCGGCTCGGCTCGGCGCGCGCGCGCGCGTGTGTGGTCAATGGCATATATTAGAGCTATTGGCATAGCCCCCCCACAGGACCAAATTCACATGCCCCCTGAAAGGGCCTCAAGCCCTAAGCAAAAATACTATCTTATATACAAGATAGTTTACCTTTTCAAATCCGATGTAGGACAAAACCCACAACACAAAAATACTACAACTTTTCAAAATTGGAGGGAAATTACCGAAAATTTGAAAATTCAAATTTTAATGCTATTTTAAAACAAAATACAACAATAGTAACATTTTTATTTTACTTTAGTAATTTTGTCCACTTACTATCTTATTTTCAACCATTCATTTAAATGGTCAAATCACTTCATTGATGTAATCTTAGAGATGTCCCGTCCATGACATGCCCAATTTTTTGGATGGTGTCCATAGACTTATATGTGGGCTGCATGTGAGTAAGATGTATGAGTCACCACCACCTCCAAAATGGTGGTGAATTACAACAGGAACTCCTACTTTCGTAAAATTCTTTAAAATATCTGATTTAATTTACCAAATAACCCTAGACTTCTATCAAAATTATTAAGACCTGCATTTTCTGAGATGATGTGATTACCTTCCATACTTTTTCTTCTACAAGGTAGAGTATTGTGGGGCGCACATGGTCTCTGTCTTTGTATGACATCCAACCGTTCAACAGGTATACCTGATGATGATCATCATATATAAGAAGTAAACAAGAAATTGCATCCGTTCATCAGGTGGATTGAACGTATATTTGAGGGATATGGAAGACATAGAGTGTTTTTTGGAGTGTGGCCCACCTGGTGATTTGATCTTCCTGATCATTGGTTCATACAATCATCAAGGTGGCGTGCACCTGTTCTAAAGGGACGGAGATTGGATACTAGCCCACCTGTCCCGAGCTCAGCACAGGTAGAGGCTCCGATGGGCCACCATGATGTATGGGTTTTATCTACACCGTTCATCCATTTTGCCCTGTCATTTTAGAGTGTGAGCCTAAAAATTAGGCAGATCCAAGGCTCAAGTGGACCGCACCACAGGAAGCAGCAAGGACAGGGCAAAATGGATGGATCTGCCTCATTTTCAAATCTCAGGTGGGCCACACCACTGGAAACCGTGGGGACGACCATCATCTTGGGCCCTCAAAAGTTTTAGATGAAGCTTATATTTGTGTTTTCCCTTCATCCAGGTATGTGTACATAGTTCATTCTTTATATATGTTTACACAAAGTCACTTGATATATGTTTACACAAAGTCACACAAGTAGTAGTGATATATTTACATAGAATTTAGGTTCCATTCATATTCATTCCAATCATTTATTATTAATCCAACTAAAGACCCTCCCATTAAGAGTCTTAAACAATTAAAAGTTAAATAATTAATTCAATCAACAAATCAAATCATGTTTAACAAAATTCAAAGAATCAAATAACATCCTAAAATATCAGATAGAATTAGAAATAATAATCATGATTGGACTAAAGCAGCAACTTCTTTCGCGGTCAAGTAGGATCACGTGTCCTATGATCCATTTTCTAACTCGACCATATTTTCCTATCTTGAGCTAATAGCTCATTCCTGGTCACATTTGTACGGTTTTACATCAATGCAGGATAAGTTGGCTAAGTTTAATGAAAAGTCCCAACATAACTCTTCGCATCAATTTAAAATAGAGCAACAAGCAATCATGTAACAATATAAATGCACAATACGAATGATATTTAATTGTATAAATACATGAATGCATCAAGTGAAAATTTATTCACTTGCTTAAGTTGAAAACCCACTAACCTACATTTGACCATTAGCATGCTACTATTTGATAGGTGGTGAGTTGGACCCTTAACTATGAGGCTCATAGTAATGTATGTGCCTTAAATTGATATTGACTAACCATTTTAAAAGCTCATTTTAGGGCGTGATCCAAAAAATGAAGCAAATCCAAAATGCCACAAGAAACTGAAGTGATTGAATCTCCACCATTAAAAACTTCATAAGAGTCGCCAAAATGTTTATTTGTCATCCAACCCATAAATATGGCTACAAATATCCGAATGAAGAGACCACATAAATATAAGCTTGATCCAAAACTTTTGTAGCCCATAAAAAGTTTTAAATAATTGATTGCCATGGTTTCTTGTACCATGGTCCACATCATATTTAGATATACTTAATTTTTTGAAACACGCTCTAAAAGAAACTTTTAATATCCATAGATAACATGAATGTAGTCACATACATCATAGTAGGCCCACAGCAAGGGTCCCATCCACCTCGGATCAATCTCACCTAATCTATGTCCGATAAACTAAGGTGGGTGAGACCCTTAACTATGGGGCTCACAGTTATATATGTGCCTTAAATCCACACCGTCCAACCATTTTGAAAGCTCATTTTAGGCATGATCTCAAAAATGAAGCAAATCTTGATTTTACATGGACCATACCACAAGAAACATGAATGATTGAATCCCCACCATTAAAAACTTCATGAGGGTCACTGAAATGTTTATTTGCCATCCAACCCATTGATAAGGTTACAAAGATACGGATAAATATCTTTGTGCCCACGGGAAGGTTTTATGGTCGATTACCATGGTTTCTCATATTATAATCTACCTTAGATTTGGATATGCTTCTTTTGTTTTTATCATACTCTAAAACAAGCTTTAAACAAGTGAAAGTAGTCACATACACCACAGCGGGCACACAGTCAGGGTCCCACCCATCTCGGTGGATCCCGGGTCTCTCACTTGATCCGCTCCCACCAAGGCGAGTTGAAGTTATCAATATGGGAAAAAAAACCAAAAACCAAATTCGTGGTATTTATTCATTTTACTTCAAATACAGTACGGTAATTTTCAAAAGGTTAGGTACGTTTTACAAAATCGAATTAATGTAAGGTCAATTTAGTAATTTTCAGAACCTTACCTGAAAGGTGTTTATGTAATTGAACCCAAAAACATGGGTATTTCCAAACTTGCCCTTTTATATAGTGGCAAACATCGTAGCAACGTTGCAGAGAGAGATTTGGGTTTTTGGATTTGGGTTTCCAGAGTGAGATTTGCGTTTTCAGAGTGAGATTTGGGTTTGGAGAGAGAGAGAGAGAGGGAGAGAATGGAGAAGAAGAAGCGATTCGCAGTACTTCTCTGCGCAGAAGACTCCGACTACGTGAAGAAGAAATACGGAGGGTATTTTGGAGTCTTCGTATCAATGCTGGGAGAAGAAGGAGAGTCGTGGGACGTTTATCGCGTCTCCCTTGGTGAGTTTCCGGAGGACGGAGAGATCGACGGCTACGATGGATTCGTTGTCACTGGAAGCTGCCACGATGCCCACAGCAACGACAGTTGGATCTGCAAGCTGGTGAATCTGCTGAAGAGATTGGATTCTATGCAGAAGAAAGTGCTGGGCATTTGTTTTGGACACCAGGTATGGAATTTCAGCTCATCCCATGGTCCTGTTTTTTGACAAAACGGCCCCTTTTTTTAGCTTATGGGGGTGATTTTGATTGGTTTTGAAAGGAGGGAAAAATACCCATATGGGCATTTGAAGGAATTGAGAAGTTGAGAAGAACAGACTTATTTTGACGAAAATGCCCCTGGCTTTCGCACCTGAAGTCTAAATCAGAAAGGGTATAATGGTCTTTTTGACCGGCCGTAAGTTCCGTAGCCGTAATCTTGAATATGCAGAGGAGAAGGGGCATTTTTGTCATTCAGAACCATGTCCGAGGGGAAGGGGCATTTATGTCATTTCGAATCATCCAACGAGGAGAAGGGGCATTTCTGTCAGTTGGATTATAGAGAAGTACGGCATGTGGACGTGGATTATGTGGTGAGCCCAGCACCACGTCGAGCGCCGTAGCGGGTGTTTCCCTGATGTGGGGCCCACCTTGATGAGTGTTGTATATCCACGCCGTCCATCAGTTTTCCCACCTCATTTTAATGTATGTACCAAAAATAAATTAGATCCAAATCTAAAGTGGACCACGCCATAAGAAACAGTGGCCATTGAACGTTTACCATTAAAACCTTCGTAGGCCCCACCGTAATGATTATTTCCCATCCAACCTGTTGATAAGGTCACGCGGACCTGGATGAACGGAAAACACAAATATCAGTTCCATCCAAAACTAAGTTTTTAATGGTGGACATTCAATCCCTACTATGTGGTCCACTTGACATTTTGTCATTTTGATCTGGTTGGTTTTTTGGACCATGCACTAAAATTAGCTACAAAATTTGATGGACGGCGTGGATATACAACGTATTCATCAAGGTGGGCCCCACGCTCAGGGGAAAACCCACTAACGTGTGGCCCAGGTAACACCGAATCCGCCAGCGTGAATAAAACGCATACATCATGGTGGGCCCCACAGTCTGACACCACGGAGCTAGTCGGTGGTGTTGTGCTCACCATGCAATCCCCGTCACTGGCCACAGTTGTCGGTCTTCATTCTGAGGGAATTTTCGTCGATTGAGTAGTATTTCTTTCATCTGTGAATGGTTGAGATGCCGCTTTTGTTTTTGATCTAGACCATCCAAAACAAAGAAAAATAAAGCAATGGTCCATATTCAACTGAAAAAGAAAATACCAAGATTGTTGGCTAGGATCTTGCAATCTGGGAGATTTTTTGTACATGGTCCACCCGCCGTAGGATGCTAAAAACCGATGGTCCGGATTGTACTGGACCATGGCCCATTTCTTAGAACTGAAATCCCACGTACGACAATCCCACGACGGCTTGAAATAGACGGTCCACAGAAAATCAACAAAAGATTCGCAATGTCCACTTCCAACCAGCCAGAAACAGGACGCGGTTTGGCTAGTGATGCTGACACTAGCCAGGTGGCTAGTGTCGATGCTCTGTGGGTCCCACCATGATATATGTCTTCTATCCACACCGTCCATCCATTTTTACGCATCATTTTGATATCTCATTTCATAAATGAGGCAGATCAAAATCTCAGGTGGACCACACCATGGGAAAACAGTAGTGATTGAATGTCTACCATTAAAAACCTCCTAGGGCTCACTATAATGTTTATTTGACATCCAACCAGTAGATTAGGTCATACAGATCTGGATGAAGGTAAAAAAATAAATATCAGCTTGATTCAAAACTTTTGTAGCCCCAAGAAGTTTTTAATGGTGAGAGTTCAATCAACACTGTGTGGTCCATTTGAGATTTTGATCTGCCTCAGTTTTGGGTTCATGATATAAAATTATCTGGAAAAATGGATGGACGGCATGGATGAGACACATACATCATGTTGGGGCCCACAAAGCACCTGCCACTTGGCTAGTGGCCGGGTGAGTAGAATTGCCATTGCATCGTTCAGCTATGGCCCACACTCATGGTGGGGCCCACCAGATCAACCGTCATGATTACTATAAACAATCTTCATTAAGCTGAGAATGCTCTTAATTTGTGATTAAATGTACTTATCTTGATGATAAATGTGTATCCGTTTACAGATTTTGAGCCGTGCATTAGGTGGAAAGACGGGCCGAGCAGCCAACGGATGGGATATCGGTCTGAGGACCGTTGATCTCCTGCCCTCTAAATCACTATCATCTCTGCAAATCCCTTCTCTACTGACCGTAATCGAGTGCCATCGAGACGAGGTTCGTAATAAATGAAAATCAATTCATGATCACATACGTTTGAATGTTCAAGCTTTGTAGGCCATCCGTGATGTGTATATGGAATCCAAACCATGCATCTGGTGTGCACCCACATTTTCACTGTATATCCTAAGAATTGTCCCGATCCAAAACTCAGGTGGGACACACCCAATGATCAATGTACAATAACACTTAAGGCTTTGTGGCTAACCTAAGTTTTGGAATCGCTATAGTTTAATCGTGTCCCTTCATCCTTGTGGTTCTCACCTGATGAATGGATCAGATGATGTATATAAAATGCAGTGGAATCCACATTCCGTATGGAAGTTCCTACGGTGGGTGCCATTGTTCTCTTTTTTTGTGGCCCACCTGAGTAATGCATTAGGCTAACTCTCAGCGTCAAGGTCTAACATGAAGGGGCACATCTAGTGAACAGGTTGGATGGTACTAGCACAATGTGGTGGGCCACACACAGCTTGAATGTATGGTAATTGCATTGCAATTCGAATTATGTGATCATCCCCCATTAGGCTAAAATTATTTTTCATGAAAACTATATACCAAAACTCAGTGTATAGTCGATCTGTACATCTAATTGTTGCAAATGCTCGCTCCAGTCAATGGTCCACAGCCTTTAAATGGGCCAAATCGGGCATTCCTAACCTTCCATCGGCAACATTGAAGAACTTGTTGGCACGGGTTTATTATCGGTAGTCAATGCACATTTTCCAACCAGTAGTGATTCTGGTTAGCACGAGTTCATCATCTGCACTGGCTATGATGGTAATTTCGGACTTCTTGGGTACCAACTGAGTTGGGCTCACCCATTAGCTACCGGATATATGGATATATGGTATATTGTTGAGTAGGAAATATTATATATTTTTTCTTTATTATTCATTGGTTTTATAAACATAAATGCACTTAATCAATATACATTAGAATCATCTAAATGATGATATTTTGAACCATGAAGATCAAAGAAAGGAAGAAAGGGACATGAGTTGGATGGTTCAAATTCAATGAACACATGAAGCTTTGGCGCAGTTTACATATTTTTTTCAACATAAACACCTCAATGTTGTGTGATCAATGAGCTCAAATGACCCATATGCAGGTATGGGAGTTGCCTCCATCGGCGGAGGTGGTGGCCCGCTCCAAGAAGACAGGTGTTGAGATGTTCAAGTGTGGGGACCACATCATGGGCATCCAAGGCCATCCTGAGTACACGAAAGACATTCTCATTCACCTCATAGATCGACTCCTCCAACGCAATCTGATACAGGTCTGCATCCTATAATCCATTCTATATGTTCATTTTTCAATGTGCCCGAAATCGTAACATGTCGGCAACTGTTTGGATGCCACATAAATAATATAATATTGCGAATTCCACATCAGATTAGTGGACCATCTACAGAATAAGTGGTGCAGATGAAGTCGTAATGTGAAATATATTAGATGGGCACTACATATAGGTTGCATTTTGCAATATCAACCCATGTGGTAGGAAAGAGCACCCATCTTTCCAATACAACATGAAAAGCCCCATTTATGAATTTTGAAATAAATTCCAAAATGGGATTTTTTTTTATAAATGCAATCTTAAAGGTGTGTTTGGCTGCCACCCAAAAATGGGGAAGTTTAATTTCAGTCGTCCCCTTGTTTTTTAACCAAAAAAGAAAAACCTCATAAGCATGCACCACATGGGCAAGATTCAAACTACCTACAAGACACTGCAATCACAAGAAGGGGCCTTTCCTTGAAAATTGTTCATGTCAGATAGAACAAAGGGGCCATAGTCGGATAAAATCTTAGCCATTAGTAAAAGTCCTCTAACTTTTCATTAAGCTAATTCTTTAGGTTGGTCTATAGTAGGAATGGGGTCGGTTCCATTAACCTGTCTCTGATACCATGATAACTCAAGATCATTTAGAGAATTCTCTTATGATTTCTTGTCTATTACTTTAATTCTAATACGCTTTTATAAAAATGTATATCTTATATGTGGAAAAGAATTGACTCTATACATGAAAATAAATTACTTCTACATATATGAAGAGAAAATAAATGCAAAATCTATATACATGAAAGATAATGATTTGCTATCAGTAACGTCCCACATATAGGAGAAGAATTCATTAAATCCATTTTTGAGTGGCATACAAACACGTGAAATCGATAAAAAATAAATAAATAAATAAATAATCATTAAGCTTGTTTTAGCTCATTTATTGCGCATATAGGAAAAGAATTCATTAAATCCATTTTTGGTGGCACACGAATGTGTGAAATCGATAAATAGAGTAGGAAAAAAAAAAACACTCATTATGCTCATTTTAGCTCATTTATTGCGCGTAGAGGAGAAGAATTCATTAAATCCATTTTTGCATGGCACACAAACTTGTGATATCGATAAAATGGATTTATAAAAATTTATAATTTAAAATAAAAAAATAAAAAATAAAAAAATAATAATAATAATAATAAAAGACCCTCATTAAGCTCATTTATCGTGCATATAGGAGAGAATTCATTAAATCCATTTTTGGGTGGCACACGAACATGTGAAATCAATAAAATAGAATTTTTTTTAAAAAAGAACAAATTAAGCTCATTTTATCTCATTTATCACTCATACGGGAGAAGAATTCATTAAATCCATTTTTAGGTGTCACACAAACATGTAAAATTGATAAAATTGAATAGAAATGCAATATCTTTTGTATTGTTTTACAAGCACTCACACCACAGAAGGATTTCACCACAATGGGTACCTGAACCCATGACCTCTTGTTGAAACTCTTGGGAGTCTACCAGCGAGGCCTGAGCAAGGACCCGATAAATGCAAGATTTTGCTCGCTAACAAGAACTTCTGCAGGATTGTCATGCTGCGGAGGCTAAGGCGACTATGGAGGCATGCGAGCCTGATCAGGAGCCATGGAAAAAACTATGCAAGGACTTTCTCAAGGCATGATTATTGTTATAAATAATAAAATTCATGGGATGATTCTCTTCCAAAATAATACAAATGTACATGTGTCACTCCAAGCAAATGTTGGGCCTTTTGGGTTAGCATATATCACTGATTTTTTGCATATGGCATCCCACTGGTGGGACCCATCATCATTAAATGTGGTAATTTTAGGTAATCCAGACCATCCAAATAGCAGTGTCCGTTGCGGATCATTCCGGCGGCTTTAAATGGAAACCAGTTAGATGGTTATGATCGTTTGACTCCATTTGATTTTTGCTACTGTCCACACTAGAAATCTATCTCAGTTTCTTCCCGAAATGGTTTTATATGGATCTTGAGCTATTGTTCTTGAACATTGCTTGATCATGATTTCTTGAGATCCCAAGGTGACCCACTGTCATTTGACAGAGATGTAAATATATTGTTTTTTTGTTTTTTTTTTGGGTTTGAGGAGAACAAGGCCAGCCACATCCAAAACCAGGCCCATAATTTGGACGGTCCAGATTACCCTGACGGCCATGGTCTAGCCATCATAAGACATGAATGGAGGTCAAATCAAATTCTGTAGATGGGCGAGATGCAGATGAAACAGCAGCAAGCAATAAGATAACAGCAACTGATAATAACAAGCATATGAGAAAGAATTATAGAATTCTCTGCTCATTAGTCCACATTCACTTCATGTGGTCTACTCGTCCCTGCGACGACCTTAGCTGGCTCATTAGCTCCCGTTTACTTCATGTGGTCTAGTTGTCCAAACCCACTTGCCAGCTATGGGAGAGGATTAGGCGTTACCTTGACCGTGTGGGGCCCACCTTGATGAATTTTATGTATATACATGCTTTCTATCTCAAATCTCAGGTGGACCACACCACTGGAAACAGTGGTTAATGACTATTAAAAAAATTTTGTGGGCCACAAAAGGTTCGGGTCAAGCTGATCTTTGTATTTTCCCTCCATCCAGGTCTGCTTGACCTTATCAACAGTTCGGATGGAAAAACAACATCACGGCGGGCCCTAGGAAGTTTTAAATGTGGGTGTTCAATCACCACTGTTTCCTGTGGTGTGGTCCATCTGAGATTTGGATTTTCTTAATTTTTGGGACCACATGCTAAAATGGGCTGAAAAAACAGATGAACAGCGTGGATATATAATCCAACATTAAGGTAGACCCCAATGTAAGGATAACACCCATTAATGTATTACAGTAACACCTAATCCGCTCCCGCCTGCCATAACCTCACCTGGCAAATACAATAATATTAAAAAGGTTCAGGTACAGATAACTATCATTATCTATAAAAATGAAAACCAGATGAGCTGCAAGTGGGGGCCACATGTGTATATGACATCCAAACCGTCCAGCAGATTAAAGCAACGATGAAGATGGGACACCCCAAAAATGAGGCATGTGCAATCAACAGATGAGCCATACATCAGAAAAGAAAAGACCATCAAAAAATCTAAAACTTTAGATGAGGTCCACATGATGGTTGGATAGTGTGGTTTGGATGATGGAACCTTGCACTCCAACTAAGGTGAACAGTTTGAATAACAGAAGAAGAATGGGCCACTCTGAAAGTGGTCCATCAACATCATCCACAACAACCTCCATTGACTAATGGTCATTAGTCACCAAACAGCATTACGGAAAAAGGCAATGCGGTTTACAATCAGTCTGCAAACTCAGGGCTATACCATATTAAGAAAGCAACTTCAACAGCCCATGTTCGCCTTCCGATTTTGTAGAGCTTTAAAAAGCAAGGCACACCGCAAACAAAACAATAAGCATTGGGGTTTAGGACCGTGTTTGGATACATGAACTTCATTTTAATTCCATGAATCACAATTTTATATTATGTGTGTGTGTGTGTGTCGGAGGGAACTTTCCATCAGGACGAGCTGTGCAGGCCCCACCATGATCTGTGTGGAACATCAACACCATGCATTTGATGGGTCTCCTTTAGGTTATGGGATTTTCCAAAAATCAGCCCGTAGCTTAGGTGAGCCATACCATGTAAAGACATGGCTAAAGTATATAAAAGCACTTGGTTGGACCTACCTGAGTTTTGGATGCAACTTAAACTTGGTCTGACCCCTCATCCAAGTGGGACACACACAATGGATGGGATAGATTTGCGAACCATATCTCATTGGGCTCAATAAATAATTATGAATGTTTTAACAGGAGAGTAACCCTCTCAACTGTTATATGTGATGTGGCCCACCCAAGTCATTGATTGACTTGATTTTATGGAAATGGTACTATGAGGTCGACCTCATGGTAAATTCTCCCATGACGTCAAGTTGTGTGGGCCCACTGTGATGTGTGTGGAACATCAACACCATCAGTCAGACGCACCTTTCCATGGTGGGCCACGGGCTTAAAAATCAAGTCAATCAAAGACTTGGGTGGGCCACACCACATACAACAGTTGAGAGGGGTTACCCTCCCATTAAAACATTCATAATCATTTATTGGGCCCATCGAGATGTGGTTCACAAATCCAGCCCATCCATTCTGTGGCCCACTTGGATGAGGGGTCAGACCAATTTTAAGCCGCATCGAAAAGTCAAGTGGACCCCACCAAGTGCTTTTATATGTTTTACACGTCTTCACATGGTTTTAGATGGTATGGCCCACCTGAGTTCTATATACACTTGATTTTGGGGGGAACCCATCAAATGCACGGTGTTGATCTTTGACACACATCACAGTGGGGCCCACACAGCTCGACCTCATGGGAACTTCCCACGAGGTGGACCTTATAGTACCATTTTGTACTATTTATTTATTTATTTATATAAAAATATGTTTGTAAAAATTGTGTATCTATTCTATATCCATGCAGTCCATATTTTTTTCAGATCATTTTAAGTATATTATCCCAAAATTGAAGCAGATCCAATTGTCAGGTGGTCCATACCATAGGAAACAGTGGTAATTGACCAATAACGGACTAGAAAAGTTTTGGATCAAGCGATATTTGTTTGTGCACTTCATCGAGGTTACGTGACCTTAACAACAGATTGGATGGCAAATAAACACTACAGAACAATAAGGTGCGCCCTAAGAAGTTTTTAATGGTTAATGGGAGAGCGTTCAATCACACCATTATTTCTTAGAGTATGGTCCACCTGAGATTTGGATCTTCATTTTTGGTATCATGCCCTAAAATGATTTGGAAAAACGGATGATGATACATCAAGGAGGGGCCCACTATAAGGGCCGGTGCGTCTTTGGTGAGGACTGGGTCTTCACCTAATCCACTGCCGCGGAATGAGAATCCGCACGGCCAAACAGTCATGTTAGTGGAAGAAATTGTTCCTTAATGCATGGATTGCGCATCCAAACATGCCCAATAGCACATTCCATCAAATCTGAGTTTGGATGCAACTAGTGAAACATAGTGAAACACAGATGATGTTTCATTGTGCCCATGAATGGGAGTAAGCCTTCAAAGTTACAGTCTCCCTCTGCTTCAGGTCCAACCACCCGATTGCAATTTGAAGCACTATAAATCTTTTCCAAAAATTGACGATTCAAAATGAGAAAAGATTTGATAATCTGGCAGTGTAATGGATGATACACAGGTACACAATATTTCAAAACTGCATGTGCATGAAATAATTCAAATTACACTAGCCAAACTATAACTCCCAATTTAGAGGGAGGAAAAAAAAAACCACAATTGATTATCTGACAATGAGGAATCTCTTAATGCCTGTATATCAAGCATCTTACTTGGCCAGAGAATAATATAAAAATAAAAATAAAAAACAATTCAATTTTCTTTACAATACCCATAGAGGTGTAGCACTAATACAATGACAACCATAGTGACAAATCTCCTCTTAGCAAATTTTGAAAATTTTCAAATGTCGAGGTTTTCCTTGGGCTATGGTTGGGAAATTTTCACAGAAAAGCATATGAATTTAAATTTTAAAATATATTTATATAACAAGTTAAATATTATTCTACTATTTTTCAAGTTAATACTAACAAAAATGTAATATTTTAGAATATACTGAGATTTTATATTAATATAGCAACTTTAGGGCTCGTTTAATTTTATAAAAAGCATGGGTAAGGATTGCGTCTCTCAAGAACCCTTATTTTCAAGAAACTATGAGAAAAGGAACATAATTTTTTTCTTAGCCATCTTTCATTAGATTTTTAAAGAAAATTTGAACCTATTTTTAATTTATTTTTATTTTTTTGATTAAAAAAAAAAATTCACATCAAAATTTTCAAGAATAGTGCTTCTCAAGAAATGGTGAAAGTTTTCAAGAATTGTGTTTCTCAAGAAATGGTGAAAGGGGAAATATATTTCCCCTAGCTATTTTTCATAAGATTTTTTAAGAAAATTTGGACTAATTCTTTATAATAAAAAATTTACACACACACCACATGGGTTCTTGAACCCATGACCTCATAGTAGAAATACAGTGTCTACCACTGAGCCATGTGAATAGAGACCCCCATTTTTTCAAGAATAGTATTTCTCAATAAACCTTATTTTCAATAGACCCCCATTTTTTCAAGAATAGTATTTCTCAATAAACCTTATTTTCAATAAAGGGTGAAAGGGAAATATTGTTTTTTCTCAGCTATTTTTCATCAAAATTGCATAGAAAATTTGGACCAATTTTCGAATTTTTTATTTGACAAAAAGAAAAGTTCTTGAAAAAAATTTAGATCAAATCAACGCATTTAACACGTAAGCAATGTTAGAATATGACAAAATGACCAACTGCATGCATATAAAGCATACACAAAATATGTAGAACACTTGAAGTTGATTTGTAACACGTGAGTGAATTGTAAATATGCGAGGTGCTTGAGGTTATATGGTAGTAGGGCTGAAAGTTGGGTGGGTTCAACCTGACCGACCCAACAATGGGTTGGGCTTGGGCAGGATGTACCCGGTTCAGTCTCAGGCTTGGGCAATACAAACACCAACCCGATAAAACTTGGGTCAGGCCCTAGTTGAGGTCTCGGGTTGCCCAGCCCAACCCAATCGATATAAAAGTTACTTATAAATTATAATTGAGTGTGGAGAGTCCTCGACATACAAGTTACTTGTAAATTATAATCGAGAGTGGATAGTCTGTGTTGAATGCACAAGAAATTCCAGTGCATTCAAGTTTCATTGGTCCATGCACAAGAAATTCTAGTGCAATCAAGTTTCATCGGTCCATGTCATTTCCAATGACTCAAGTTAACAAGACACGGATTTCTCTCCCAAATAGATTGCATGCCACGCAATACAACTTTTTTAAGGAATAGTTGTTTTATATTTTAGCTTGTTTGTTTATAAAAAGTGAACTTGTTTATGATAAATAACTACATATATTATTAATAAAATCATAAGTACAACAAATAAGATGTGTACTGAAAATATAATAGACTGATGTAATAACAAAACGAAAATATTAGTAAGTATCAACTTGACCAAGCCCGCTTGGGTTGAGAATTCCTAACCTGAGGCTGGGTTAGGTTAGAGTAGAGCACCAACCGCCCGACTTTCAGCCCTGTATGGGGTAGCACATACGACATAAGAGACAGGGATGCATCCACACGTTTTCATGTAAGCACTGAACCAAGAAGACACTTGCTACAGGGTAGCATTTGTGCATATTGGCGCACATAAAGCAATTGAAGATGGACAAAAGGAACAGATACCACATTGGTATATGCATTCGTAAGATGCGAGGGACACGAATTGCCCTCAAAAGAGCTCTCTTAGAATTCCAAACATGGCCCAATGAAAGAGCTCTCTTAGAACTCCTGGCCTGGGCCAGTGAAAAGGCATCGCGTATGCATTCTCTTAGAACTCCTGACCTGGGCCAGTGAAAGGGCATCGCGTATGCATTAGATATGATGCCTAATATGAAATGCAAAACATTGTCGTGTACAAAATGACAATATGCCGTTTTCATTATTAGTCTTGCAAAAACAGACCTTTCTAGCAAATATTATTTGGCATGATATTTGCTACTGTTAATTCAACCAAAGCAAGATATTATTGCAAATCTCCCAAGATCTTGATAGTCTAACACCAAAATCCAACCACCCGCATCTGTTAATTCCACAATATGCGCAAGCTTAAAAAGGAGTCCCACTTCCAAAAGTAGGCCAATTTTTTTCAAAGTTCACAAACGAAAAATTATTGATATGAATCAGTTAATAGCAACATCATGGATTGCAGGTCATGTGGATGTCTAGAGTTCCAAAGTATCTCAAAAGATGAGAGCATAATATCTGAAAACCAGACAGGACGAAGAACAAATTTCCACCACCAAGTGTGTGGGAAGATGCTTAGGCACCCAGAACACCACCAGAGTTCCTGCGGCATTCTTGCAGCATGTCGAGATAGAACTGGCACTTGCTGATCTCGCTCCCATAGCTGTTCAGGCACTGCAAGGTTTAAAACATCATCAATACACACAATAACCTTACTTTAGAGTAATAAGGTAACAACGGAAGGAGAATTTTACAATATATATACCTACTTTCCTGTGCCTTTTACAAAAAGGTTCTCCATGAGCAACACCATTGATAAGAGTTACCTTTCATTGGAAGGGATGTAGCTCAAGTGAGAAATCAACCATGTTTACATGAAATCCACCCCAACTGTGCCAGTGTTTGTTAGGCCCAGGGACCAAAAATCAGCACCATCCACTCTTTTGGAGAGGTGTACAGGGCAACACTCACCCTCCATAACTGTTTTCCTTGGCGTGGATCACCTTAATCACAGATGGGCCTATTTTTGAACCACAAGCCTAAATTTTGGTGTGGCATCTGGTTGGAGTAGATCTCATACAATCATCACTATCTCTCTCCATATGTTTCCTTTGTTGGGACACACCTGAATCAAAGTTCAGCCTATGTTTTGGCCCAAGACTTTAGATGGGATTTTACCAACTAGTGGTTGGAGTGGATTCCAAACGAGGGTGGGCATCCCTCTCCCAAATGTTCCCAGATTTCCACTTACATACTAAGGGGAATCTTAAGGGGACACTCACCCTTGATTTTTCTTACTTTTTGCAGGGCTCACCTAGATCCATGCAGCCAATTAGACTTGTAATCCCAAATTAGACCCAGGGCCAAAAAAAATTTAAAAAAAAATCCCAAGGCTGATACGCAATTCATGTGGGCCACACTAAAGGAAACAGTTTGACTGAGAGTGTCCACCCTTGATTTGTTACAAGTCCCACCAGGATGATTATATGAAATCGAATCCAACCATTTGATGCCACACCAAAATGTAGGCCTGCAGCCCAAAAATAGGCCCCATCCGTAATTTAGGTGGACCACACAAATGGGAACAGTTTAGAGTGTGAGAGTTGCCCCATACACTGATTCCAATCGTTGGGCCCACTGAACCACATGGGGCTGATGTTTGGTCCCTGTGCCTAGAATCAGGTATTACACCTCCACTTTGCTCCCACGGCCAACACCAATAGAAGGCACCACAATGATAACTACTTAAATTAATCAGGTAGCTTATCGAAAACCTTTTTGCTATAGATACCAGAATGTAAATTCTATATTAAGGAGGCAGTTTTTTGTAAATTTCCCTAATAGAAAATACCTAGAGAACCTGCTTGGATTGAGGGAGGAATCCCCATTTCCTTGGGATTCGTCATCCACAAGGGAGATTTGAATGCAAGGAAGCTTGGACACTTCGAGAGACCAAAATGAAGTTGGTGGGGGCTCTACCATGGAATCCAATTGGATCCAGCCCCCCATGCAAGCAGGCCCTAGTAAGATGACAATAAATTCATTTACATACATCTTGGAAGGCCCTGGAGTGGATGTTGCAAGCATCAGACCCGCCAACACTGCTCATGGCAGGTGCTGGGGCTCCAGCAGCTTCAGTGGCCACGGTCTCGTGTTGGATGGTACGAGGACCCACTACCGCATCAACAGCCCTGTGTGCCATTGCACTTCCAGTGCCAAACGCCATGCCTGTGACAAGAAAAACATGAAATGTCAAAAAACTGGACGTTGATGCATCCATGCTTGCGAACACGTAGGAATTATATAGTACTTATTTAGCTTAAAAAAATCGTGTATCATTCACCTACCTTGAGCTATGGTGGAACCAATTCCACTGAGCATAGATCCACCGCCACCCTGGGCAGGTGCTGGAGGAGGGGCACGACTGGCTGCAACAACAAATCAATAAAACAACATGAGAAAGAAACAATATGCAACTCGGAAATCAGACATGCATCATCATCATCATTCTCCCAGCAAACAGAATGTCATGTTTGACAAGACAATCCCTGAGAGCATGAAGAAAACACCGAAGTTGCAAGCTCAAAACTAGTTTCACCAAAGCCAATAAGAGAACAAGGAGAAAAAAGAAAACACTGTAACTCAAAAGAGTTCAGGCATAACACATTTGGGGGAAATATTCCCACCAGTAGGGACTTGCTGGGAGAGTACAAGCGGGACACCCATCTTACCTGGTTGAGGGGGGTTGCGTACTGGAGCAGGACGAGGAGCCGCACGAGGAGCAGACCTTCCTGCAAATGTGATGTTCAATCAAAACCATTCATCATCGTAACTCAAAATACGCATATAGGAGCCACACCACAACAGTATGAAGAATATAAACAGTAAAAAGAGATACTAATACATGAAAAGTGACAGGTTACAAATCAAGAAGCCAATAGGGAATCAGGGGATATTCAAGTTGCCTTTCTTGATTCTCAGAAGCACATTATTTTGGGCAGAAGGAAAACCTGAAATTATGGTGCAGGATAAATTATGGTGCAAGAAAAACCCCTATAAAAATAAATAAATTAAAAAGAATATGCAAGTATAAAGATTAGGGGCCCATCCAATAGTTTTGGTCATTGCGCTACTTAAAATCTGAAATTCTCAAACTAGGTACTGAATTTTACACTGGAAAATTATTTTTTTAAAGAAAAAAAAGAAAGAGAAATGTCTTATTGTTTGTACCTTTGATTTTATTAATTATATGTGCAATTATTTATCGTAAAGAACTTCACTTTTTCTAAATAAACAAGCTAAAATATAGGACAACCACTCCTTTAAAAGTCGTGTTGTGTAGCACGCAATCTATTTGGGAGGCAATCTATTTGGGATAGAGAAATTCGGCATATCTTGTTAGATTGGGTGATCGGAAATAACGTGGACTGATGAGACCTGACAACACTAGAATTTCTCATGCCTTCAACATAGACGATCCACACTCAATTATATATTGATCGGGTTCAGGTTGGGTCGGGCAGCCCGAGACCTCAACCCAAGCCCGACCCAAGATTTATCAGGTTGGTGTTTGTATAACCCAAACCCAAGACCGAACCCAATACATCCGGCCCGAGCCCAACCCAATGTCTGGTCGGTCACGGGTCGGTCGGGTTGAACCTGCCCAACTTTCAGCCCTACAGCTAACCTATCAGAACAGCTTGTTTCTATCCCAAAACATCCCCCAAACGCAGATGTACAGATCCTTGCATCTGGAATCCTCAATTTGGGAACATCCAAAGAAGACCTCTGATATTAAATATTGATTTATACAGCACATCCAAGGCTGACTTTGGATTACCTAGTCCAATGAAGTGGAAAATGTGTAAATTGTATTAATTTCCTAGTATTCACATTGAGTTATGCTAATTGCATGTGGAACATAAAATGAAACTGCAATCTGATGGCTACTTCTTAATTGTGAATACTAACTACTAAGAAACACCCATTTCCTCTGATGGATTGTAAACTGAGCAACAATATGCTCCTCAATCTGAGGATGCATAGTGCGGTTGAGCTTTAAATTTTCTACAAGTTCACTCAGGACTCAGTGACCAGAGTCATGGCAGCGTAGTATACCAACTGTTGTGAGATGGATGGTCTTGCCCTGAAGACTATCTTTTTTTTTCCTAGTGATATGACCCAAACATTAAACTCCATGACACATCCTCGACACTTTGCCCAGCTGCTTGCAAAGCTACAGTAACACATGAGCAAAACATCCATGTTCAATAGAGACAAGTCGGATCATCGGACAGCTAGGATCTTCCAACATAGGATACTTTTGGGCATGTAATATCTACAGAGAGAACCGTTATTTCACATCTAGCTCAGATGACCACGGTTCCACTTGAACATACAAAAAACCAGACAGTTTATGCTCACAATTCGAGTTTTGCAGCCCAAACACAGCAGAAAGATTGGGTTGGAGCTGCATTGCTTTATCAAACTATTTTGACTCAAAAGCCAAAATAGTGCACTTCTCAATTTCCCTTTCCCATGTACAAAACCAAGAGAAAACCTAACTTGTTCCCTCTTTCCTTTTTTCCAACTCATCAGTGAATCCATCCAACCATGCCCGTCAGACATACAAACAGGACTAAACTTGATTCCACAGGACTGACCAATCATGGGCCATATGGCAAAATCCAACCCATTTGACAAATAGAATTTCAGAGAAACGAGAAGAACAATCAATTGAAACTCAGTAGGAAACCCACTCCTCAGAATTTCTCCAATGAATGATGAAGGACAAGTATTGCCCAATCCGTGCAACTTTGAGCTCCCTCACAACCTATGGTGTGATCATCAGACAATCAGCCTGGATATCGCACCTGCGTGATCCGTGTGCACCACTGATTAACCTGTAAGCATGCATTTAGAATAGAAGTTTGCCATACGGGTCACATGTACCAGATCAAAGGCGGCTGTGCTGCTTAGATCTCCTAGTCTAGAAATCAGGCAGTGCCACTAGTCATGCAGCCAAATTGTACAAAACAACCATATGGCTAGAAAAGAAATGTATTTTTCCATATTTTCTTTGTAAATTATTGCTGCTCGAGACTGAGACCATAACTCTATGTGTGTGTTTTTTGGGAACAATGTAATGAATTGAGTTTTGAGGCAGATCTAAAGTGTGCAGCCAGGTTTAAAAAGATTGTGCAACAAATGTAATAAGCCTATTACATTGCAACTGTGGTCTGCATCCAAATGGAGGGTTGTGTCAGGTTGAGAGCCATCGACAAACTTATGCCATAACTTTCATCCTGAATACAAACGACAGCATAATAGGATTCACATAGCCGACCCCAATTAATTGGGATAAGGCTTAGATGAAGATGATGGTGATCTAACAGCCCACCTGATGGAAAGCTTGTATACCACAACAATGCACATATTGTCACGAGTGCTTCTGTGTGTATGGGACGCACTACAGTCATCTGTGCTCATCAAACCTTCTCTAGAATGCATCTTCAAGACACGTCACACGACCTCGCATCTTTTCCATACAATAGGTTTCCAAAACATGCAGGAACAAAACATAGCATTTTTCCAACCCGCATCCCAACCTGTGGTGCCCATACTGATTCCTTTATACCTCCGGTCAATAAAGACCGATATATCACAACATAGCAACTACCATTTAGTGAATCATTGAAATATTTTAATTAACTAAACTGCATGAAATAATAATTAAAATTAAAACTTTACACTTTAAAAAAAATATTGTGGTGTGACAAGCTATAAGCAAGAAAATGGTGCAACTGGTTGCTCTCTAGGGCTCGCATGGTCTTCACATGGCAACCAACATGTCCAAGCAGGTTCGCACCACCTTCTGGACACCAAAAAATACGCCTATCCAACATCATGAGAGCCCCAATTATGTTTGGAGGATTTTGGACCCTTTTCCATTGTTTTCTACACATGACTCACCTGATCATCCTATTTTTTAGGCATCCAATTTTCATGGCAGGGACACACTGATTGACGGGTTGGATGCCATAAAGACAAACTGAAAATCCCATTCAACAGAAAAGGTCAACTCTGAATTGGATGCCATACACACACCACAGTGCTCCCACACAGAACTTGTTGAGCATACTTCTCTCATGACATACATATATATAAACATTTCAAAGATATTGTTTCAAAACAGCTATAATGCTGTTATAATAGCCGATATCTCTGTTATCACAACTATTATATATTATCATAGATTTACATTTATAAATAAAAAACAAAACCAATATAGCAACTGGCCCATTCAATTTTTGAGGTATCCAATTTTCATGGTGAGGCCACACTGATTGACGGGTTGGATAAACACAAACTGAACCCCATTCAATGGGAAAAAAAAAATCAATTCTTGACAGACATCTTGGATGCCATACACACACCACAGTGGGCCCACACGCAACTTGCTTCAGGGACTAATCATTTACAACTAGTTGCAGAGATGTTCTCCTATGATATGTATAATGCACGCGCACAAACCACACACACATCACAGTGGTCCCACATGCAACTTGCTGGACGGAATTCTCATATACAAGTAGTTGCATTAAGCGATACACACACACACATATCATGTATACACGCGCGCAAACTAAACACACACCAACACGCAGCTTGCTACGCTACACAGGCTTCTCATCTACAATTAGTTGCAGAGATGTTCTCGCTACGACTAGTTGCAGATATGTGCCGTTATGATATATCACACAGATAGATATATAAACATTTCAAAGATATCGTTCCATAACAGCTATTATATATTAAGGGGGCAGTTGGATGCCTGTAAATGGGCCAGGTTGTAAATGATTTACAGGTAAATAATTTACACTCGTTGTCTGGATGGCCTCTTTTGCCTTGAAATCATTTATGATTTACAGCATTTACCCCTATCTCATTTAGAGGCAAAAAGTTCGGATTTCATTTACGTGCTCTCCATTTACAGCCTAACAGCTATAAATGGAAGGATTGGCTCCCCATTTACAGGAGGCCATCCAGACAAACAATCATTTTACCTGTAAATAATTTACAGCTTAAAGCCAAACAGGTCAGGCAGTAGATGATTTACACCTGTAAATCATCTACAACTTAAAAGCATTTACAGGCATCCAACTGACCCCTAAAGTTAAATATGTAAATAAATAAATTTAACAGATATACCAGGAGTCCCATTCCAACCCCTTAAAATAGGACTTTAAACCATGTATAACAATTTCTATAACAAGAGATCTAAAACAAGAACAGAAAGATTTTATAATAAAAAAATCTGTGAAACAACGATAAATCTACAACAAAAAGGATAAAAATCTATAAATCTATAAATCGATCACAAAGAGTGAGAAATCGAGCCCGGCGAACAGATATTGTACTCTAATCCGCAAGTAATACGATCTAGACAGAACATCAGAAATATATACATGGATTCGGGAAGGGGAGAGAGAGAGAGAGAGAGAGAGAGAGAGAGATTGTACTCAAACCCCGGAAAACCCTAATAAAGAGAGGGGAGAGAGAGAGAGAGAGAGAGAGAGAGACCTCCAGAGCTACGGCGAGGCATGATTTATGAGAGATGAGAATGAATAAATCAAAGCTTCGAAAACCCTAATGACGAAGCACTTCACGGACGAAGAGAGGGGGGTTTGGGGTATTTATAGCGAGGAGTTAGTTTTCCCTTTGTCGCGACACATAATTGCCCCGATGTGTCACCCACATTCGGGCCCACAATTAAACTACGTGGCGTCGATCAGAACCGTTCATGCTCGCAGTATGAAACTTACTCTAAACTAGTGGTTCTGACGATCGTTACATTTAGCTTAAATCACACCGTTGAAAGGCATGTTTCAACGGCTCAAGTTCCACCTCCAAATATATGGTGAGAATATCTTTTACGTGGTTGGTGATGGATATGGGCCGCTCCAAGCTTCACGGTGGCAATGATGGGAATCTGTTGTACCTGTTTCAGAATTCGCATCAGGACCACTCATCAGGCGGGTTGCACTGTAGTCATTCCGTGGACCGAAAGTCGAGCTGGTCCACTAATCAGGGATAGTTCAATTTTCTTGTGGAGGTGTGATCCGCTTCATTGGTAGATGATCCTGTTATTTAAGTGAATGCATATTCGCTGTTATTCTTACATTATGAACGGCCAGATGTAATAAAAAGATATTAAAATAGCACGTGTAGGGTGACGCCACCGTTCATCTCACACGAGCGAATAGGACTAGCAGGTGCCGTGGAAGTCCAGTGCGAGGAACCTGAATCGGCATTTTCCGAATATTCTGGAAGCGATGGATTAAGCCAAACGCACCAATCTTCGGCGGGGACGCGGATTGTGTAGCAAGGCATCGCCTTTTGCCGTCGTGCAAGAGCCGGTGGGGCCCACCGTGAAGTATGTGTTTTATCCCAACCGTTTATTCATTTTTCAGCTCGTTTTAGGGTTTGTTATTAAAATTGAAGTATATCCAATGCTCAAGTGAACCACGCCAGAGGAAACAGTGGGAACAATGGAGCTCAGACATGGCCATGCAAAAGCATCTTTGAAAAGGGAGAGTATTAGCTGACCCTTACCGTCAGGCCCACATTGATGATGCGATGTATATCCACGCCGTTTATTCGTTTTTTCAGCCCATTTTAGAATTTCAACCCAAAAATTAAGGAGATCAAAATCTCCGGTGGACCACACCACAGGGACAGTATTGATTGAGCCCCACCATTAAACATTTCCTACTGACCATCTATGGTTTTCGTAATTTTTATTTGCCATCCAACCTTTCGATAAGGTCAAAAAATTCTGGATGAATGAAAAATACAAAGATAAGATTGAAGTAAAACTTTTGTGGCCCACGAAAAGGTTTTTAACTATTATTCACCACTTTTTCCAGTGGTGTGGTCCATTTAAGATGTGAATCTATTTAAGGTTTGGGCTAGCGTCCTAAAATATTATGGAAAAAAGTATGAACGGTACTGATATAAACAAATTTATCAAGGTGAGACTCGACCGGTCAGCATAATACCCACTAATGTGTTTTAATAAGATCCCACCGTGGGCGTACCCAATCGTTGTCCCCGCCTGAACTAGTCAGATAGCTGCACGTATTTTAAACCATTCATGAAGTGGGTCCCACCATGTGTATGACTTAGTCCTGGAATGCGTGCGCCTAACTCATATCTACGAAATTAGCCGTGCGTGTGGCGAAAAATGGATGGCTTAGAATTGCCCATGGTCCATTTTCAAGGGAACCACCTTGCCGTAGCGGAAACGAATTGGCTACTGTCCCTGCCGTCCATCTATTTTTATATATCATTTTACAGAATAAGACTAGAAATTAGGTATATTCTACATAGTAGGAAACTGCATTGAATGAACGTCGACCATTCAAAACTTTTTTGAAGCCATAAAAGTATTAGATCAACGTAATCTTTGTTTTTCCTTTTATGTCAATATAAACTAATCAACAGATTGGATGTCAAATAAAAGTACAACAGGCCTATTGAGGACTTTAATAGTGGATAACCAATCACTATTGTTTTCTCATGGTGTGGATCGCCTAAGATTTATATCTACTCGTTTCTGGTATCAAGCCTTAAAATGGTCTTATAAAACGGATGAAACACATACATCATGCTGGGCCCACAGTGCACCCACCAGTGCACCGACCATCAGCCACCGATGGTGGCAAGGGAGTAGCCAATCCGTTTCCTGCTGCAGCAGCAGCGCACACGAAAAATGATCCGAATACAACAGCTGTACCATAAGTTCTGGTGCAAGTAACTTTTTTCCCGAAAAAAATGTTACATGTGTAGAATATCCAACTCTTCTAAATGGTGGGCCACATGATGATGATCACCTCATATGAAAGTCAGACGGATCCGCTCATCAATAAGGACAGAAGATTAAAATCAGTTGATGGTCAATGAAATGAAAAAGTGTACGGGCGTGGCCCACCTAATGAACGGTACACTGAGAAACTGTCGTTTCTCAGTGGACCGTTTTGATTTTTTCAGACAAGTCGTCTATTTGGGTTCATATGCATGTTGTCAAAAGTTATAGAGGGTATACATGCCAGTCAATTTAAGCCATCCATGTTGTGGGCCCGGTTCTTAACTAGCTGATTGGTGGAGATCTGATGCACATTTATGAGCCAGGAGGAAAATATCAGTGAACTTGAGGTCGGAATTAGTTAATAAAACTGATTTAGGGGCTACCGTGTGTCCAAGTTATCATACACCATTCAAACTATTTAACATGAGTCGCATGTATTCCATGCAAAATTTATCGGTGCCGAGTATGAACTATTCCTCCCTGCAGTATCAAGTACGGCACTATCAGAGACTTAAAGTCGGTGGCTCTCCGCTGCTGCCCGAAATGTGATGGCCCATTTTGAGCTTCAATTTGGAATGCATTGGAATTCAAACCTTAATTACATTAGAATCAAGGTGATATAAATTCTAAGTTGTGATTGGTTGAAATACATTGAAATTCAAATCTTGTGCTTGGGAGAAATTTTTTAGCCTCATTTGGGTCATAGACACAAGGATCACAATCAAGTAACTGACAAATATTTTTGACCATCCATTTATATGTCCAACGTTTGAATGATTCGAATCAATTTATTGATTTGATTTTGTTGTTGGAGGCAATAATAGGATTGTTTTGGGTATCATTAGCATGCAATATGTACAATAATTTAATAGCCTAGTAACTCTTTTATTATAAGTGCGACTCTCCCACCTTTTAAAAATAGCAAAATAAGGATCCTAGTATTTTGTTGAGATGTCAGAATACATCAAAAGGGTGTATTTGAAATGCTCCCAATTATATTTACCTCCAAATATGAGGCTCTCAAACGTAAAAACTTGGCAACTTGAATTTGAAATTCACCTATTTACCTCTAAATCTAGGGTGTCAAACAAGTCATAATAGGAAATTTTTATGCCCAGGCAATGTCATGGATGATATGCAAGCACTTAAATTTTATGCAGACATTTCACGTGTAATATATAATTAATTAAATTAAATTGTTCGAGCTATGGCACATTGTGTAGATGTTATTAGTGTACTTATTTATATACTTTATTTGTCAATCACATGCATTAGTGTGTTAAGGAGTCAGTTGAGCTCTTAGAAGTTAAAGACCAAAGACACAAAAATATCGAAATACAAAATAAGTGAAAAATATATATATGAGATGCCTTAGTGACCCTAACTTTATCCTTAAATAAATCAAACATCTAGATGATCATAACCTTAATAGGTAAATATTGTTTGGTCATACATAAGCTTATAAACCTCAATTAGAACATGACAAGTTAAGTTATAAAAGGTGTTAAGTTGTTGTAAATTATTATGTCCAAAACACAACAGATTTCGAGTGGTTCTCGATCCAATCAAGCAATCCTCGAGGGGCCTTTGATGGCATCGAAAACCACTCAATGCATCAAGGACCCATTCAATCGAAGACGCATTCAATAGCATCAAAATGTCCTCTTGATGGCATTGGAGGGTACTCTCGATGGCATTGAGTAAAGGAGTATGAACTGTCTAACAACATTTCATCTATAAATTTGAGTTCCTCGATGCCATCGATAGAACAATTTTCTACCATTTTTTGTTTACCTTTGGAGCTTGAACTATTTGTATATGGCATTCGATATTTAGGCATTTAAAGGGGTTTTTTGTGTAATAGATTATGTGATTGCATATTAATATCACATATTATAGACCTCTAATCTCATAAGTTTTAAGTCATCTTCATGGGCTTTGATACTCTAACGGAGGTTTTGACCTTCAATGAAAATATGAACTTAAATTCCTCAATTTATAGAGATTATACCCAATCTTATTAGCATATCATTTGTCTAAATCTTATAAAAGAACATTTTAAGTGAATCTCATAGGATTTCAACTATTCCATTAGTTGTAAGAGATTCCACCACCCTCCCATCAAGATAATACTAGCACTCGCTTATCTCACTCCATAGCTATTCGAGCATTACAAGGTTTTAAACATCATCAACATACACAGGAACCCTTACTTTCAACTAATAAAGTGACAATAGAAGGGAACTTTATATATAAGAGCCTACATTCTCGTGCCTTCTGAAAAATGAATCGAAGCAGATTGGATCATACCCCATGAGTCTCTAACCACCAACATGCATATTTGTGTGGGGCCACTGTACTGTATCTTTTTATCCCTTGATGCCCAACCCTTTTCTCATATCATTTTAAGGCATGAGCTAAAAAGCATGTCCAACACTCAAGTGAACCACACCACGGATAACTCTCGCATTTAATGCAGTGTTATCTTGCATTTAATGCAACCCCAAGCTTATTATTTTGTGTGGTCTATGATGGAAACCACTATAAACCCACAATGACATTTATCTGTCATCCAACCTATTCAAAAGATCACACATACATGGATGAAGAAAAAAATACAAATATTAACTTGATCTTAAACTTTTGTGGCCTGAGAATTTTTCAACAGTAGACATTCAATTCACACTATTTCATATGGTGTGGTCCACTCGAGCTTTGCATATGCTTTATTTTTGGGCTTAAAGTTTACTCAATATGCTTCGCACACATAATCTGCTTCCCAAAAGATTACTAACGAAAGAAAAATTTTCTAATAAAATTGTCCACTTCCCCATGCCTTTTATAAAAATCGTTGGGGAACTTATACATGGAGGTAAATGAAAAATGAAATTAGAGGTAAATAAATTTGGAGTAGATGGCTTAATCATCATGTATTTGGATAGGAGTGAATGAGATGATTTGGAATACATTAGAAATTTTCAATATATTTGTTGGGGGAAAAATATGACAAGTCAATAAGTCGGCTTATGGAATGGACCAACTTTACTGACATGGCCCGGACTCACCAGGCGGTGAGCCTAATCGAGGCCCACATGTCCAAAGTCATGAGGCGAGACCTCCAAGGAGGTCGATATACCTTTACGGACACTCAAAGGGTCCTTCAGAGGTGACTTCATGCTGATTATATGCATAGGTTGGATATAAACCAGGCGTAGGTTGGACAGACCTTGGCCCTACTCCGGCACGACCTATCCTCTAAGTCGGCCATGGGTCGACCTTCAGTTGGTAGTGGATTGATTATGCGTCGACCATACCCACATTGATCAAGGATCAACAATCACAATCTACCATCAATCAACAGATTGGCCAAGTCAACGGTCAACCAAGCCTCATCAGTTGTTCTCGTCCAGGCCGAGCCAAGAAGATGGCTTAATATTAAGATCTCTTTCCGAGATCCTCGGAGGATAAAATCCAATTTCGAAAATCTAGGAGATCGAAGATCTCGAAATCCTCTAAGATAACGATCAATCCACTCCAGGGAAAGATCCTAACACTACGGGATTATGCCACCTCTATAAATAGAGGACTTACCCACGATGAAAAGTACACACACACAAATCTCACCCCTAAACCTTTACTGTTAGATGCAGATTTTAGACCTGACTTAGGCATCGGAGGGTCCCCTAAACTAGTCAGGGTCTTATTTATTCTCTTCCTGTGCAGGTGCTCGAGTGCTAAAGGGGGTGAGCCAAAAACTACAACAATATTCACAGTAACATATATAATATTCCAGATCAGCTTTAATAAATTGATTGTAATAAGTTCCTTGAAATATATAATTTTGCCAAAAATAAGCCCATTGAAATAAATAATTAGTGTACATATGTGATGTTTAATAGATTGACTGTAATAAGCATATTAAAATATATAATTTAGCTAAAAATTAAAAAAGCGTGGGCCATGAAAATATAAGAATCATGAATAAGCAACTCACTAATGCTTTTAAGCATCAATTTAGATGGCCTAACCTTTACACATTTTAGATCATTTTATTGGTGTGATTTTAGTGATGTAGCTAGTATTTGAATGCTTTAGAGCATCACTAGCATGTCATGTGTATGGTACATATGTGCATAACATCATCTTTGTTTTCTCGTGGGACTCTCCAATAGATCTTAAAGAAGCATTTTATCCCCATCTACTCATGATGATTTCATTTACAAGGCCGTTTACTTCAATTTCATTTCATTTGCATGCATTTACTTTCATGCAAACAACATCAAATATTGCTCACCTTAATCAACTCCAAATTTTCACCATTTACCTCCATCCACTCCTATCAAAATGTCCCAAAATGTTTTTCATAAGCAAACACCATTTAAGTAATCATTGTTCGAGCATCTTCCATTGGGAAATTGTTCAATTGCATCTCCTGTACTACCTCAATTGGACCTAGCTAAAGATGGTCGATTTATATATGGGCTTTATGAGGCCCATGTAACACCCCGGTTTTTGAAAACCCAAGTACTCAACCTATCCTCGAAAACCTGGTGTTGATTAGTGGTCAAAATAGACAATTTATCAAAGTGCGATTTGTGGAAACAAGCGTAGCATAGATATATCCAAACTCAAAAGAATGTTCAAGGTCACTGTTACGCCCCAAACTCAGAAACTGGGCTCACAAAATTTTCGATCGCTGAATCCGGTGCCGACAGCCTCCGTAGTACCCCATTCTCGGCTCCCAGCGTCCATATGTCAGATTTTGATCATGGGATCCTACAAGGAGAATTTTTCAACGTACATTTAACTCGTAATAAATATAGCCACAAGTTTACCTAAATCATAAAGGCAACATCATGGTCACATATCTACTAATATAAACAGTTGAATACAATACTGAAAGGGAAATACATATATCAAAAATCAAAGCTCTAGAAAACCGTTGCATGCTCCAAACTTAACATTGCTGCAACTTAACGCCACCTGCACACATCTATCATGCATAAGCTTATACAAAGCTTATAGGGGGTGTAAGTGTGTGCGATGCACATGCCAAACATATAGATATCAGAGTAAGCAGAGATACCGGCAATCCACAAATCATACAATAACAGAGTAATGCAGAAACATGTTGGTAAGTCTATAAATACCATCAGCCTTTATCTAGACTATGCGATGCAAAAACATAATAAGCCAATATTATATACTGAAGAAGCAATGTAGAATAGCTCTATAACACGGAGACACGGTAAACCAAATATCACATACCGAGTCTACGAATACCGTCAACCTCGTATAGGCCATATAAATGCAAAAACACATCAACTCATAATATTGTATGCCACGGATGTAATGCAATATGCGATGTGAATGAAATAACCAAGCTGGAGTGTGAAGTTGGGATAATAGTACGTAGTATCGCAGGATAGGAGGTCCACTACAAGGGACTTCTATCCAGACCAGTTCCATACCTAAAATTGGATAGTTAGACTCAATGTAGTGAACTCCTGATCTCAGGTTGGTTGGGTGCCCCAACCGAAATCCTGGCCATTGCGAATGTACACATATCAATTAGTTGCAAACCACCAGCCGAGTGGATAGTGAATGAATGAATGAATTAGTGAAATGTTGAGTATGCAACTCCTACTCAATAAGTCCACATATCAGTATTGTATATCTCTGGGATCATCACTGGGGTTTATTACACTCTACGCCAGCTTGCCGCCCCTATCCGAGCACACAATTGGGTAAGTGGAAGAGACCTCACTATCCGCCTACCAATATCGGGCTTAGCTCATCGATAGCGGACCCATTCCTCAAGCTGGTCAAACTCAACCTAGATATTGCCCTATCACTTAGGCGGGTAAGGTCATACCCCCTCCCAACAAACCACGACACAGTGGGAGACGCGGTTTACTAGTATACGGCCCTCATGCGCTCATATATATCCACCCGGCCTCGACATTAGGGCATCTTCTGGCCATGGAGGTTTAGAGATTTTCACCCAGGGACATCTATGACGGCCGTATGCTAGAACCAAATATTTCCGTTGTACACTAAAACAACGGCTAGATTAACTTGATAGTCGGTCTTAATGGTTAAATGGGGGCCTAAAGCACATTGTTTGTTCGGTTGGTCATAAGTTATTCCTCCTGAGCTGTTAGTGGGTGTATTGCTCCAACCAGACTTGAAAATTCTACTCATAAGCTGTCTTAAAAATATCCGTTGAGTTTTTTTAAACCTTTCTGGCTGGTGTCGGGTTCAACTCGGCTCCCACAGTCCCTGTTGGATGTCTTTAGTGGTAACAGGGAATCCCGGCCTACATTTGTAAGTTTTAAATCGCCTTATTAATCGATCTCAGTTTTCATAAACGTGGTTTTAAGAGGTAACACCTGTGTACCAGATGTATGGGGTATTACAACCCACCCATATGTATGTATTTCATCCATGCTATCCCCATTCTGACAAATCATTTTAAGATAGAAGGTGGCAAACCTAAGGTTCAAGTGGACTACACCACATAAAACAATAAGGACAAAATGCCCATGGTTGTAAAACCTTTGAGATCTATGGAAGTTTTGAATTAAGGCAATAAGTATGTTTTCCCTTCGTCTAGGTATCTCTGACCTTATAAATAGGTCAGATGATAGATAAACATCATTGTAGACCCCAAGAAGGTTTCAATGGTGGCCATCATTATTATCACGGCTTCTCGTGGTATGGTCCACTCAAGCCTTCAATTTGCTTTCTTTTTGACCCACACCCTAAAATGCTATGTCATAATGGATGGACTGTGGATAAAACAGTATGCATCATGGTAGTCACCACAAAACATTGCCAAGATCATCTGCCTCTAGCTAGGTACCGAGGGAGGTAGTACCTAATTTGGACCCTATTTTATATTGAGTGGTTCACTTGAGATTTGAATCAGCTTCATTGTTTTAGGCTTAAGGTGGGCCCACACCTATGACCTAACTGAATTTAGGCTCTTTATTATTGAGAATTCTTTTGATTAAACTAAATAGTAAATTTTGAATTTTTAAAATTAAAATATTTATAAATTTTCATTTCCTTCTGCATTAATTTTGAAAATGTATGAAAAAAATGAATTTTGTTTGGTCCCATGTCACTTAAAAATACAAATTTTTAATTTAGTTGCATAATAAACTGAATTCTCGAACCCACTAGATTACTGAGTTTGAAATTTTACTTGGTCTACTTCTTAGTCTACTAAAAACAATGACTGTATTAGCTGAGTTCCTGGAGTAGTTCCACCGTAATTCCTACACACAGTATTAAACAAAGTAATTCACCAATAATCCATCTACAATCTTTGATTAGAAAGGAAATGGGACAAACCATACGTGCTTTAGCCTAATTTAGATCAACAATTCTGTTTATGAAAATTTTCCACATATGACATATGGCAGTGACTGCATATCACCTTATGCGTTGGCTACATGCGATATAGTGTGCCCATCCAGACGGTACGTTAAAGACAAAAATCTACCAGGGGTCAATGGGCCACACTCAGGCCTAAAAATTAGAATTTTAAATAGAGTCAAACAATACCTACCCCAGCCCAGCCCGTTGACAGCCCTAAATTCTACCTTTCCTGTTAGAAATGATGACGTATAATAAGATATGTTTCATACGGACGCGGATTGGCTAGTCCCCCCACCAATAGCTCTTGGGCTGGTGCTCATAGCTAGCGCCTTACCATTGGTGCGTCAGAGTGGCTCCCATTATGCCTATTAAGGTAAGTGAAATGATATTTGCAAATGGCGTTAGAGCCCGTTTCACCCGAGTACCTGCTTGAGACGAGAAAAAACATCCAAATTCTCTCCCGCCTCTCCCTTTCTCAATTCCAACAAAAACTCAATTTCTCTCCCACTCTCCCTCTCTCAAATCCAACAGAAACCACTATGTTTCTGTTAAATCTCACGGCGTGCTAACCCCAACGCATGAATCGGAACTCGAATCCAGAGCCTCTCTCAAGCACATCATAGGAGCCCTCCATTGTTCGAGAGAAACCCAAACACTCCACATCAGGTCTGTCTGATTCTCTCTCTCTCTCTCTCTATCTCAATCTTATTTACGACAGCTTAGGGATTTGGAGATTTCTCATTTTTGAATGTGGATTTGGTCATTTTTCAGCTTCATATGTCGATTTTTATGATTTGGGAAATTTTCAACTTCAAAGGTAGATTTTAAAATTTGGGGATTTTTCCAACCTGAATGTGGAAATTGATTTGGAGAATTTAACATCTTCTTCTTCTTCTTCTTTTTCTTTTTTCTTTTTTTGCCTTTTTCTTTTCCATTTTTGTTTTCAAATTGATTGTTGGAGGGCTGTTCAAAGTGGCACCTACCTAAAACCTTCTTTTGTACAGCCTTTTGCTCTTCCCTATATGAAATGAAGTATTCGTTTGTCTAAAAAAAATAAAGAAAAAAAGTGGCACCTACCTGATGAGTAGCCCAAATTTTGGGGCTTGGGAGCATAATGCTACCATGAAATTCGAGTAAGGAAGGGGTTCAAAACATGTAACATGTTGGTGGGAAGGAGAAGGCAGCATTTTTCCTTTTCTTTTTCCTCCCCTCCCTCCCTCTTCTCCCTCTATAGATAGATGAACAGGTATAAAAATGTTGAGGCTTGCCTGTTCCCACAATGCAATCATTTAGAATTCCCCACTGTATGTGGGTCACATGGCAAAACTTTTATCTCGGTCTATGAGACTCAATACAGAGGTTGGTTAGAAATGTCGGAATTCCATATAAGCAGTTCTTTTGGATGGTTAGCATCTTTGGTCGTTGAGATTCTTTCCCAAGTGGTCCATGTATGGGGTGAGCTTTTGGAATCGCCTGGATCATTATATGGTGGGCCAGTAAGGAGAGCCTCAACATTTCTGAAATGGGTAAGTTATTACGTTTTTTGTTAGAAGATGAAAACACCAATTGAGCTTTGGATTAGGGATGACACGAAATCTGAAGTTGATATGTTATAGCTTTAAAAGCTTACAAAGTTATTGTTTTCATGGGTTGGGTTGAAATCAAATATAAATTATGTTTTTCTATAATGTGCAGGAAAGGGAAAGTGAAGAGGATGGTTAAGGAAGAACATGAACCGGGGCATGATCCACAAATTCAAGCTTGATGAATGTTTTTTTACTTTGAAGGTTGATTGGTAAAATGGATGGTAATTCATTGAAGAGTCAAGCATTTGATGAACCACGTCGAAGGTTAGATTTTGACATCGAAATAGATGTTCAAAAAGCAAGCCAACAAATAGATGACCAAGAAGCAAGTCAACATGTATTGGTCAATGTAGATGAGAATTTAAATGAAGAGCCAGAACTAGGTATGGAGTTTACTTCTGACGAGAGTTCATTTCAGTTTTATAATCGGTATGCTAAGAATACAGGGTTCAGTGCTCGAAGAGGATGGGTAAAGAAAGTAGATGATGATACCACCATACTAAAGAGAAGATTTTATTGCTCTAAAGAAAGTAAAAAACATGACAAAAAACAAGGCAAGCCTCCAAAGTTTAGGCGTCCGATTATAAGAACTAATTGCCTAGCATCCATGATGATTAAGCTTCAGATGAGTGGAAAATGTAGTGTGACTAAATTTGTTATAGAGCATAACCACGAAGTTATCACACCAACAAAGGCACACATGTTAAGGTCACACGGAAGCATGACCGATGCTCAAAAAGACAAAGCGGATAATGCTGATGGCTCGGGAATAAAACCCAGGGAGGCTGTAGAATATTTAGTAGACGGTCTAGAGGTCAGAAGAGTCTAGGTTTCTAATCCATTGACTACAATAATTACTTGCGGAAAAAGCGAATGAAAGTGATGGAAATGGGCGATGCAGGGGCTGTTTTACAATACTTTAAAAAAATGCAAGTGGATAATCCATTTTTTTAATGCAATACAAGTAGATGAAGATGTAACGCTCCGTGTTTTCAGGACCTGAGTATATGACTTGTTTCCTGAAAACCTGAGTGTTAACCTTAAAGGATGGTCAAATTCGAGTATATATTTTTTTCTTCTATCTTTCATCAGAGTAAGCAAATGAGTATAGAGTGAACAAATCAACATAAGATAAATTTCATTATCATTCGAATATACAAGCAGCCTATAATGACTTATACAAACCAATGTCTCAACATTAACGATTACAAGATTTGCATACATAAGAAATAATAAAAAGCATATAAATGTAAGCCACATGACCACACAACTCCTCTTAAAAATACAGTCTTACATCTATGACACCTGCACAACTCCTCATCAAGTCTAAACATATACATCATTTGGGCCACCTGTTTTACCTGTATGGTTGTATATTTGATGGATGAGTGGCCAGCTCAGTATGAATTCTCCTCAAGATTTCACACCACCGCATTAGATAAGCATAGTTATAAAACAACAAAACAATCAAAATAATACATGATGCAGTCTTTTTAAATGCATGGATGCATGAATGCACATCGGCCTGGGGATGCACATCCAGCCGGACTTGGGCTCGTCACCCATGCAATCATCGACATGGGAAAATCATCCAGTCGGATAGGGGTCGATAGTCGGTGGTCTGGGAGCTAGCGAAACGATACCCCAAAGATCCTAAGGGCACATGCAACAGCATCCAGAATTAGCCACCCGTCATCGCCAACATACTATGGATGCATGATTAGCCAAACCGTTATTAGACCAGTTACAATCAACCAATTTAGGTAAGCTCAAGATCACTACGGGGAGCTCAGAGCCCAGCATAGGCCGATAGCTCAAGCATAGTGTCACATTACCACCATCTCTGGCTCATGAGGCTACCACCTTAGGATGTTTAATGAAACTCAATCGACTAGTGGGCAATCATATTTAGTATATGGGATTTACCATTGCATGGTTACACAATATAAAACATCAAACCCATATAGGAAAAATACCATAACAGAACCTCATAGGGCGATACCAAAATAAACCGCATAAGGCAAATACCAAAATAAGCCACATAGGGCGAGTATCAAAACCATGCGATAAAAGACCATTCCTGAAAAACCATTGGACACAACAACTCTAGATGGTAGGCTCACATCAATAGTTAATTTAAACCACCATTCAATAACCACTAAGCCGAAGGTCCATTACTATCACAACCAGTCAGGTTACATCTCAAATATGGGTGTACACATATAGGTGGGGGTTTTCCACTGGTGTACTAATTTAAGTTCCACAAGCAATTCACAAATATTCCACGGAATGAATAAATATGCAGGATAAATATTAAGCATATAATATAGCAATTTAATTCCCGTCAGCTAACACATGTGATTATAAAGGGAGAAATCAATTATGAATTTAAATAAAAACTATAACTTAAGCTAATAAGAAGATGGAAAGCTCAAGGGGAAGAATCATCATCTTATGTTTTGAATCGCCTTCTAATGTCACTAAGTGCTTGTGCCCTTAGAATTGTATCCTACCACAAATCATGAACTTGTATAATTAGGTCCAAGTTCTAATCACTACCTAGGGTTTAAGATCATAACCCAGGGTTATCCTTTAGGGTCTTAGTGTAGAGTTAGGGTTTTCATTATAGGGTTTAGTCTTAAACTTAGATTTTAGGATTTGAATCCTAAGTTATTATTAATATTAATATTTTTATTTTTATTGTACAACGGATCGGGTAATATTCATAATAGGAGTGTTAATCCATCAATATTAGTAATGGTGGTTCACAAGTTTATTTTTATTTTTAAAAAATATATATATGTAACAACAATATCTAATGTTCTTATGGTAACTAATAATCTATTAAATAGCAGAGGTGATAAAATAGAATGTTTACTATTGATAATACAATAATGACTTATTATATTAACAAGTATTATACTAATCCCATGATAACTATTTTCAAATGCTAATAGTCAATAATAGCGAGTCTAGCAATACTAGACATTATGATCCGCCATCAGTTATGAAAATGTACAAATAGCTCAAACCTAACACATTATCATTGCTCAAGGTATTGACATAGAGCTTAAATTACTTAGCTTTTAGGATTTTATCCTAGGTTTTTAGGGTTTGAACCCTAGGATGGTGTATTATTAATTATGATAACTAATATCATTAGTGTTGTAATTTACCTTAGCTAACCCGGTAAAAATCACACTAATATCCACAACGCTAACTAGTACATTGTAATATTGATTATAATTTCTAGTCAGTGTCATTAAGATGACATTAGTTGTTACAATAGATAGAAAATAATAGCGATATAATTACAAGCAAAATGACTGATGTTGAATCTGGAAATGAATGAAAATCCTAACCTTTTTGACTCAGTTCGAGTCGAGTTGACTCGGCTCGACACAATCACACTTCTTCCTCCTTTCTCTTTCCTTTTTCCCTTTCTTTTCTTTCTTTTCTTCCTCCCTTTCACTCCCTCTCTTTCTTCACCTGCTGGAATGTCCAGCAAGACATGGACCCGGTCCAAACCCAACATGACCCAGCCAAGCTCGGTTTCAGCCGAGTTGACTCGGCAGCAACCCTGTCTCAACCTCTCTCTCTTTTGCCTCTCTCTCTCTCTCTCTCTCTCTCTCTCTCTCTTCTTTCTTTTTCTACTTCACTCAGGCCTACACACTGGTAAGTTTGCTGGACCAAACTAGGCCCGGTTTGATCTGTACAACCTGAACCGGTGAGTCAGGCAGTCACACCAGCGAGTCACGGACCGCTGAATCGGCCACGATTCGGGTTCCCAACTCGAATCCACTCCCCCTCCTTCTCATTCTTCCCCTACTCGTCTTCTTCCTTTTTATCAAATACCTCCAACAAAATCTGGACTCGACCCAGCCACTACCCCAGCTCGGCATGAACAACCCCTACAATCTCCTCCTTTCTTCCCTCTCCCATTTCCTTTCTCTCTCTAATCCTTTCTTTCTTCACCTCGTCTTAACCTTCCTCCCTTTCATATGCTGGAACTCCAGCAAGGACTGAAGCAGACCCTAACCAAGACTAACTCGGTTGGCCTGCCCCAACAACCAGGGCGGGTGCACTCGTGACTCGGTTGGGCTGAGAACGATGCAACACGCACACACTCTCTCTCTCTCTCAAACCCTCTCTCACATTCACTTTCGGTCGTGACCAACGGGCGTCCAAATTAATCAGATCTTGCCCCATTCGAGGCAACTGGTGCGGCTCGAACAGGGAAGAAGAAGACGGCCATTAATGGCGTTTTACATAACACGACTCCTTCCCCCAATCCAACCCTTTAGGAAGGTTTATATAGACCCTAGGAAGCTTTTAGGCAAGGATTCTCGAAGCTTGGGAGAGATTTGGGTGATGGGTTCTAATGGAGAAGGGAAATGGCTGATTACGAGCTGCGGCAAGGGCGAGGGAGAGAGACCCATTGTAACTCCCTATTCTTGACTTAAATCGAGCCCTAAGCTTTCTCAGGGCCGTCGGATGAGCCACGAATGGCCCGGATTGATTCCACTGACTGGCTTCTCAAAACAGCTGGTGAAATGGTGGTTTCGGCCACTGGTTTTCTCCCCTGGTTTTGAGGAATTGACGCCCTCAGTTGGACGGCTGAGATCTCTCCAAGACGGACGATTGGGATTGGAAATGGGAGAGGGCACGCGGATCGTGCCAGCAGGCTACAACAGTTTCCATTTTCAAAATTTTTGTGTTTCTGAGACCTATTTGCGGTGAGATTCTTGTGTCCACATGTACAGGAAAACCTGTACTGTGGGTTGAGTTTTGGTCAACTCTACCCCCTTAATCAAATGGACGGTTTGGATCATTGAGATGACCCCTCATGGTGGGCCATTTCTTGATCAAACGGGGGAGGGGAAAACACAACAAGCCATGTTTTAAACGGCAACGCAGCGAGAGAATTCCCATTTTCGGGAAATGGCGGGTCAGTGTCTGGTCTGACCACGCATGCCATTCGGTGTGTTGCCGGTGCACACGTACCGTGTGCACACTCTAAATATATAGGTGGGGTCCACCAACTCCTTGTCAAATCTACTTCATCCATTGAGTTCTAGAAGTTCCACCAATGGATCTTGGTCGTTGATTAGACTGATCTAAGGTCTAGGTGGGCCATACGGGTTGATTCCTAGCTCTAACGGTGGATTCTCGTCGATCTAATGGTCAGATTGTTCTGAAATTGAATGTCAATGGCTAAAATAGTCCCTGAAATTTACCAGACGATTGGGTCCACATGTTGTAGGGACATGGTGGTGGAAACCATAGTCACTTCCAGTTTCTTCATGTTTCTTCGCGTTGCTGTTCAAAATAAGTGGGGTCCACCTGTGATAGTCTTTCATAGAATCCATGCCATTCACCACTTTTGTATCGCTATGTTAGGACACGGGGTCAAATATGAGACGATTTAGTTAGTCGAGTAAGTCGTACGGTGTATCCAATAGCAACCAACACTCACCTTTAAACCCCATACACGAGAGATGTAGCTTCCTGTGAAATTTTGAATGAATTGAGTTATTTTGTGTGAAGTCCACTTTACTACTTGTAGTTGTACAATCCGCTCTGTTCATTGTGTTTAACATGCCCTGTAAGGATTAAGGTCCAAAATTGGGGCAGATCTGTTGATCGGGTGGGCCATACTATCTAATCAAGCATCAATAGTGGCATGTAGTGGCATTCACTATTTACGAACTCGCCATCCATTTCTCAACCAGCATTCGACGCCCGTTATGTCGAAATGTGCTGTCCGAATGTCTTGAAATTTGGCGAACATGCATTATTTTTTGTGCTCTTTCCTGTGATCCAGTTTGAGTCCCGATCTCTCGAGGATGAATAAGATGTTCTTTTAATGGCTAATATACTTCAAAATTTCAAAATGATATTTGTACACCTCTAATCGATAAGTTACCGGGCAATTTGGACTTAGAACCTAAGATCTTTATGATGATCAGTTTACCGTGATATTTTTGTGGCCCGTTTGGCAGATCCGAATATAACTGGGGGTCAGATGATTAGCTAAAAATAATGGGACTTAATGGTTAGCACTCTTACTATGTATGTAGGTGGGTATACGGTCAATTTCGTAAACGAATAATATGTAGAGCGGGTTTAAGGAAGATAGGGATAAAGCATGTGTATCGTCAGATTAGAGTGTCTTATTTACACGTGTAGGTTTCTCAGATTGTAATTCTAATGGTGAGTTAAGCATATTCATATGGTGTGAACAAGATGAATGGATCAGAATCTTGGTCTGATAAGTGTACGGACGGATGTAGGGATCAAGTAGCTAAATTAATGTGATCTAAGGGCTGAAATTTGATGTGTACGGTTAATTTATGATAATTAGGCTTGGTATAAAGTTTCACACGAAATGGATCATGAGAACCATGTGAGTTGGAATTCAGGGTATAGGTTGATGGCATTTTCGTACTTATTGTTGATCTAAGAGTTTTGTGAAATCTAATGGTTCTAGATGATTATATGTCATTTTCTAAACAATTCTTACAAAATGACTTATATTTAAATCATTATAAATAAAGACTTATTCACTGATTTTGTTAAAGAAAGGTACATGTATCGAACTAAATGAGCAATGGTTGGACGACTTGATTTATGGATGAATATCATTCGTAATCGGTCAGATTCATGTTGGAGGATGGATATAGGGTTAGGTTGACTAGATTGGTACCGTACATGTATATATAATAGGTTAAATTTATGGTAACACTCGAGGACTTTCAATACTCGGGTATTAAAAAGTTCGGGTTGTTACATAAGATGATCAGATCACGAATATATTCTGGGTAGATGCGATTTCAATAATGGGCTATGGTGTTTTTAAAGATGTGGTTTGCTTTGATACCACGTACAAAATAAATAGTTGTTGATGACCATTTACCTCATTTATTGGGGTGAATCACCATAAGCAAACTATAATATTTGGTGGGGCTTTGCTATACAGTGAAACGATTGAATATTTCAAGTGGTTGTTCGAAACGTTTTTGAGCGCTATGTCTGGAAAACAACCAATGACAATCCTTACTGACCAAGATGCTGTAATGACAAATGCAATAGCCTCAGTGATGCCAGGAACATATCATCGCCTATGTATTTAGTATATATACTAGAATGCTGCTAAGCACCTTATTTATGTATTTAAAGGTTCAACAAGTTTTGAACATGATTTGAATAGATGCATATATGATTATGAGTATGAGAAAGAATTTCTAACTGCATGGAATAACATGATTTTGAAGTACAATTTAATGGATAACAATTAGTTACAAAATCTATTTAAGAAAAAAGAAAAATGGGCTTTAGTTTATGAAAGAAATACATTTTTGTGTAGACATGAAAAGCACACAACGAAGTGAAAGCATGAATAATTTGTTGAAAATTTATCTGAACTCTAAATATGATCTCCTGCGTTTCTTCACCCATTATGAACGGGTAGTGGCTAGTCGACGATACAAGGAATCCATGGTTGATTTCAAAATGAGGCAGAGTATCCCAGTAATGTTTCTCGATGTGAAGATTTTAAATGAAACGGCAAATGTGTACACTCCAGGGGTATTTAAATATTTAAAGAAGAGTATAAGAAACACCTTAGTTATTCAATTTTAAATGTGGTGAATTTGGCACGGTTGTAGAGTATTGTGTATATAATGATAAAGATGAAAGACGTACTATTAGATTCGACTCTTTAGATGGTACAATGACATATAGTTGCAAGAAATTTGAGTTTGTGAGGATCCTATGTAGTCATGCATTGAAAGTTTTAAAATTTTAAAATATAAAGGAAGTTGATCCTTGGTATATTATGAAAAAATGGAGAAGAGATGCAAGAGAAGGTTCTAGTAGAGATTATACTAAGGTACCAACAAAAGGCAAATGTAATATTGTTTTACGTAAGCGGTACAAATATTTGTGTAGCAAGCTTCATAAAATTGCAGCAATGGCTGAGGAACATGATGAGTTGTTCAAATTTGCTGATAAATACACTGATAAATTCCACAATGAAATGATGGAACATATGAAAGGGATGAATGAACATCCATTAAAGTCGTCTAAATCTGTCGATGAAAGCGTAGAGATTGAACACGCACATCATGAGTCAACCAAAAGTGAAGAGACTAGATGTATGCACTCTAGACGAAATGAAAACGTTGATACTAAAGGTGCATGCCATGAGCCAACTGAAAGCATATATATAGAAACAACACACCCTGAGCCTATTGAAAAAGAAGTTACTTTTGTTAATAGCCAGAGTTCACAAACTGTAATTGGGATTAGAGTAAAGCCTCGAGTTGGGGGCAGCCGTAGTGTGTATCAAAATCCGCTGGATAAAGTAAGGAAGAAAAAATCTCGTACTGAATCTGTTCAGCCACAAACAAATCAAGAGAGACAAGAAATTGCTCAAGCACCAAACATAATGCACCCTACTTCATTTCAACCTTCAAATTATTCAATTCCATCTCCTGAACTGAGTCATCTTAATCAGGTATCAGTGAGAACTTATTTACTAAATCTTGTCATGTCACATGTTTATGTTCTTTAAATTTTTTATTTTTTTCCCTCCATCAGGGTATAATTATATACAATTATTCAAACCATGTTCGAATCTTGTCATGTCACATTGCTGTAGGGGGAAAAATCAAGAATTTAAAGAACATAAACATGTGACATGACAAGATTTAGTAAATAAGTTCTCACTGATACTTGATTAAGATGACTCAGTTCAGGAGATGGAATTGAATAATTTGAAGGTTGAAATGAAGTAGGGTGCATTATGTTTGGTGCTTGAGTAGTTTCTTGTCTCTCTTGATTTACTTGTGGCTGAACAGATTTAGTACGAGATTTTTTCTTTCGTACTTTATCCAGCGGATTTTGATATACACGACGGCTGCCCCCAACTTGAGGCTTTACTTTAATCCCTCTTATAGTTTGTGAACTCTGGTTATTAACAAAAGTAACTTCTTTTTCAATAGGCTCAGGGTGTGTTAATTTTATATCTATACTTTCAGTTGGCTCATGGAATGCACCTTTGGTATCAACAATTTCATTTCGTCTAGAATGCGCACGTCTAGTCTATTCACTTTCGGTCGGCTCATGGTGTGCGTGTTCGATCTCTACGCTTTCATCAATGGATTTAGACGACCTTAGTGGAGGTTCCTTCATCCCCTTCATACGTTCCATCATTTCATCGTGAAATTTATCCGTGTATTTATTAGCGAATTTGAACAACTCATCATGTTCTTCGCCCATTGCTGCAATTCTATGAAGCTTGCTACACAAATATTTGTACCGCTTACTTAAAACAATATTACACTCGCCTTTTGGTGGTACCTTGGTATGATCTCTACCAAAATCTTCTTTTGCATATCTTCTCCATCTTTTCATAATATACTGATGATCAACTTCTTTTATATTAAAAAAATCTAAAACTTTCAATGCATGACTACATAGGATCCCCACAAACTCAAATTTCTTGCAACTACACGTCATTGTACCATCTAAATAGTCGAATCTAATAGTACATTTTTCATCTTTATCATTATATACACAATACTTTGCAACTGTGTCAAGATCACCACATTTAGAAATTGAATAACTAAGATGTTTCTTAGACTCTTATTGAAACATTTCAAATACCTCTGGAGTGTACACCTTTGCCGTTTCATTTAAAATCTTCACATCGAGAAATATTACTGGGGCACTTTTCCTCATTTTGAAATTAACCATGGATTCCTTATATCGTCGACTAGCCACTACCCGTTCATAATGGGTGAAGAAACGTAGAAGATCGTATTTAGAGTTCATATAAATTTTTAACAAATTATTCATGCTTTCACTCCGTTATGTGCTTTTTATGTCTGCACAAAATGTATTTCTTCCATAAACTAAAGCCCACTTTTCTTTTTCCTTAAATAGATTTTGTAACCACTTGTTATCCATTAAATTGTACTTCAAAATCATGTTATTTCATACAGTTAGAAACTCTTCTTCGTACTTATAATCATATATGCATCTATTCAAATCATGTTCGAAACTTGTTGAACCTTTAAATACATGACTAAGGTGCCTGAAAGTATTCTGGTAGATATGCCAAATACATAGGTGATGATATGTTCCTAGAATCACTGAGGCTATTGCATTTGCCATTGCAGCATCTTGGTCGGTAAGGATTGTCATTGGTTGTTTTCCAAGCATGACACTTAGAAACGTTTCGAACAACCACTTAAAAGATTCAATCGTTTCATCGTATAGCAAAGCCCCACCAAATATTATAGTTTGCTTATGATGATTCACCCCAATAAAATGGGACAAATGGTCGTCCATAACTATTTATTCTGTATATGGCATTAAAGCAAACCACATCTCTAAAAACACCATAGTCCATTATTGAAATCGCATTTGCCCAGAATATATTCGTGATCTGATCATCTTCATCCACTTGTATTACATTAAAAAAAAGAGATGGATTAACCACTTGCATTTTTTGAAAGTATTGTAAAACGACCCCTGTATCACCCCTTTCTATCACTTTCATTCGCTTTTTCCGTAAGTAATTTTTGTAGTCAATGGATTGGAATCCCAGATTCTCCCGACCTCCAGATCGTCTACTAAAATATTCTACAGCCTCCCTAGGTTTTATTCCCGAGCCATTAGCATTATCCTCTTCGTCTTTTTAAGCATCGGTCATGCCTCCGTGTGACCTTAACATGTGTACCTTTGTTGGTGTGATAACTTTGTGGTTATGCTCTGCAACAAACTTAGTTACACAATATTTTCCATTCATTTAAAGCTTAATCATCATGAATGCTAGGCAGTTAGTTCTTGTAATCGGACGCCTAAACTTTAAAAGCTCGCCTTGTTTTTTGTCACGTTTTTTACCTTCTTTAGAGCAACGGAATCTTCTCCTAAGTATGGTAGCATCATCATCTGCTTTCTTTACCCATCCCCTTCGAGCACTGAACCCTGCATTCTTAGCATACCAATTGTAAAATTGAAATGCACTTTCGTCAGAAGTAAATTTCATACCAAGTTCCGGCTCTTCATATAAATTCTCATCTACATTGACCAATACATGTTGACTTGCTTCTTAGTCATCTATTTGTTGGCTTGCTTTTTGAACATCTATTTCGGTGTCAAAATCTAACCTTCGACGTGGTTCATCAAATGCATGACTCTTCAGTGATTACCATTCATTTTACCAATCAACCTTCAAAGTAAAAAAGCATTCACCAAGCTTGAATTTGTGAATTATGCCCTAATTCATGTTCTTCCTTAACCATCCTCTTCACTTTCCCTTTCCTGCACATTATAGAGAAACATAATTTATATTTGATTTCAACTCAACCCATGAAAACAATAGCTCTGTAAGCTTTTAAAGCTATAACATATCAACTTCAGATTTCATGCCATCCCTAATCCAAAGCCTAATTGGTGTTTTCATCTTCCAACAAAAAACGTAACAACTTATCTGTTTCAGAAATGCTGAGACTCTCCTTACTGACCCACCATATGATAATCCAGACGATTCCAAAAGCTCACCCCATACATGGACCACTTAGGAAGGAATCTTAATGACTAAAGATACTAACCATCCAAAAGAACTGCTCATATGGAATTCCAACATTTCTAACCGACCTCTGTATTGAGTCTCATGGACTGAGATAAAAGTTTTGCCATGTGACCCACATACAGTGGGGAATTCTAAATGATTGCATTGTCGGAACAGGCAAGCCTTATTATTTTTATACCTGTTCATCTATCTATAGAGGGAGAAGAGGGAGGGAGGGGAGGAAAAAGAAAAAGAAACAATGCAGCCTTCTCTTTCCCACCAACATGTCACATGTTTTGAACCCTTTCCTTACTCGAATTTCATGGTAACATTATGCTCCCAAGCCTCAAAATCCGGGCTACTCATCAGGTAGGTGCCATTTTTTTTTTTTTCAGACAAACGGATACTTCATTTCATATGGGGAAGAGCACAAGGCTGTACAAAAGAGGGTTTCAGGTAGGTGCCACTTTGAACAGCCCTCCAACAATCAATTTGAAAACAAAAATGGAAAAGAAAAAGGAAAAAAAGAAAAAGAAGAAGAAGAAGAAGATGCTAAATTCCCCAAATCAATTTCCACATTCAGGTTGGAAAATTCCCAAATTCTAAAATCTGCCTCCGAAGTTGAAAAATCCCCAAATCTTAAAAATCGACATACGAAGCTGAAAAATGACCAAATCCACATTCGAAAATGAGAAATCTCCAAATCCCCAGGCTGTTGCAAATAAGATCGAGATCGAGATTGAGATCGAGAGAGAGAGAGAGAGAGAGAGAGAGAGAGAGAGAGAGAGTTAGACCTGATGTGGAGTGTTTGGATTTCTCTCGGACAGTGGAGGGCTCCTATGGTGTGCTTGAGAGAGGCTTTGGATTCGAGCTCCGATTCATGCGTTGGGGTTAGTACGCCGTGAGATGCAACAAAGACATAGCGGTTTCTGTTGGATTTGAGAGAGGGAGAGCGGGAGAGAAATTGGGTTTTTGTTGGACTTGAGAGAGGGAGAGGCGGGAGAGAATTCATATGTTTTTTCTCATCTCGAGCAGGTACTCGGGTGAAACGGGCTCTAATGCCGTTTGTAAATGTCATTTCACTTACTTCGATAGGCATGATGGGGCCCACTCTGACGCACCAATGGTAAGGCGCCCGCTATGAACACCAGCCCAGGAGCTACTGGTGGGGGGACTAGCCAATCCGAGCCCATTTCATACCCAGATGAAAGAGCGTGCAGAACATGAAGATCTAGTGTCACGGAAATCCATTCATATGTGTGGGCCTCCCTTTTTTCACATCAGATGATTATCATGGTGTGGCCCACCATTTGTACAGACACGATATTCTGCGTACATGACATGATGGTGGATAAAAGACCGTACGATATGATATAGCCATTGTTATCCCATAATTTATCTTCTATTTGTGGGATCCAGAGGTTCGTAGGTTTACATCAGGTGGGACAGAGCTAGGCCGTTCATCAGGTAGCATGCAACATGAATGGTCCCATGATAAGCTGCAGACAGAGCATGAAGATCGAGTGTCACAGGAATCCATTCATATGTGTGGACCTCCCTTTTTTCACATCGGATGATTACCATGGTGTGGCCCACCATTTGTACGGACACGGTAGTCTGCATACATGACATGCCGACGGATAAAAGACCTTACGATATGATATAGCCACTGTTATCCCATAATTTGTCTTCTATTTGTGGCATCTAGGGTTTCGTAGTTTTACATTGGGTGGGAAAGATGTAGGCCGTTCAGCGACTTTTCCAACCGTTGAATTGCAATCAAACTCGAGGCATGAGCCAGAGATATTTTCCTACTTATATCCGTAAAACTGAGGCCCTGATCGAACATCAGTGACTGTTGATCACAAATTAAGTCCCTACAGTCAATTGGGTCATTCGTTTGCCACCAAATTCGGAACAGCCGCTCATCAAACAATGGGACACTTGCCTCATGACACAAATGGGTCAGGGGGCCACTGGAATGGCCACAAGGACCAGAAATCAACCCACTAGGGGTATGTGTGTTAGAATAAGAGTTCCTAGGGCCATTTAGACAAAAATTCTAGACTATATAAGTTTCAAATCACACTCCCTCACTCCCATACGAATTTTTACTGCAAGGGAAAGAGAGAGTGGAGAGAGTAGAGAGAAAGAGAGAGCTCCAAGGAGCTAGAATTTGAGGAATTTCTCCCTCCCACCACAGCCCGTGTCAGAGCCCACCATCGCTATAGAAGCGGCCCACCAGCAATCAAAAGGTAATCTATCTAGCTCTTTCCCAAGTTTTAGCATATTAGACCACTTGCATGCACTCTAACATGCTAATTCTATCGGCACAGGGCTCCAATACTCTAACCCGCGGGATCGACACCTTGAGAGCGGCTTCGCAAACCATCAAATCATTCCTAGGTGCGGACCATTATCCTTAGGTGGCCAATTATTGAACCTAGGCTAAAATTAATAATCGTGTATGTGAAATTTGCTTTACATGTTGATTTATAGGAAATCCGTTAGTAGTAGCACGCAACATGAATGGTCCCATGATAAACTGCAGACAATATCCGTGCAGGCAAATTGGACGCTTAGAGAAAATGATGGCCATCCATGACGAATGTTCAAATGTGGCCCACATGATGATGCACTAGATGCACCGTTCGAATGAAACAATCCTTTATTTCGGTATTTTTCCCAGGTTTGTATACGTTAATCATGTCCACACATGAAGCGCACTTTAACGACGAGCGAGGTAGGTCATCCGAACCGTAGTACTCCACAAATTTGAAGGGACAGGATTCCTCAGCAACAATGTTTGATCGTAGTGTTGTATAAAAATCCATGCGTGGGGCCCACAATGCTGTAAGTGTAAAATCTATTCCGTCCATCAGATTACATCCTTGATTTGAGAGGACAAAGATAAAATATCAGATAGATCCACAACTCAGATGGACCACACCACATGGAACAATGGGGATGGGATGCCAACCATAGGTTTATGTGTGGGCCCACCATGGCGTGTATCTTCCATCAAAACCATTAATCAGGTGTAAGTCACCACGATGAAGAGAAGACGTAAAAACCATCATGATAAAGAAAACTCAGGTAGGCCATGCATTGTGATCTTAGCGGTTTTGGGATCGATCTAACATTTTTCCCATTGGTTTCGCCAATTTGAGACTTTAAATTGGCTCATCGTTTCAAAGTACAATTCGGCTAACGGTTATCACCCGATGGACGGAGTGGAATTTACATATACTACGTAACGATGGACCCCACAGTGCTTGGGTGTTCTACGGCGGTGTAAAAACTAAAAAGAGTCGCATCTTTTGGTTCGTTTCCTTTAGTGCGGTACATGTGTCGCATGATCGTGAAATCCCATCCATCCACCGTACTACATGAGAAACATACAAATCCAATGGTCGTATACAACTCTTGCCTTAGACTGAGTGGAGATACCTCGTTTCAACACTTGGGGCTTGTTTGGCCAGACCAATCCCACGATATTAAGAGGGATGGGATCGCGATATCCCGGGATATACATGACGAGCCAAACAGACCCAATGAACTTGTCCCGGGATATAAGTAATCCCATGGATCTCAAAACAATCCACTGACATCACCATCATTACCTTGAAATTGATCCCATCCCTTAGTTGGATGGATTGGAAGGTAAAATCTTGGGATATGCTGGGCGTGCCAAACAGACCCATTGAACTTGTCCGGGGATATAGCAATCCCATGGATCTTAAACCAATCCACTGACACCACATCATTACCTTAAAATCCATCCCATCCCTCCTAATCCCATGGGATTTGCAAGGCCAAACAGGCCCTTGATGTATTAGTATCAATCCCTAGTGGGGGTGGCTAACATGGAGTGTGTGTACTGACATGGGTGTGTACTAACAAGCTAACCAAAAAAAAACTCCTGTCTTAGTAATCTGGACCATCTAGTTTTTCCATCCACCGTCCATTTGAAGACCACCAGATGCGATGCCTAGGATTGTTTCATGTGCCTGGTGTGACCCACAGCACCGGGCTTTTGCATAACACACGCAGATCTTCGATAATGTCGAGTAGGGCCCATTTATTTGGAGATGATCACTGGCCTGTTGCATCCCCCAGATTGGATAACTGGGTCTATCATATATCTTTGATAGGACAACCATAACCTTTCAATTTTTGGTCTACGAACTGTTATAAAATAATGATTTTATAAAATATATTTTATAATAAAATATAATATGATATATTAAAAGCTTCTGTGAGGGTTTTTAGAATAGTCCCACATGGGAAAAGAGAAGATACCTTTTTGTGGTTTAAATAAATATGGTGGAGTACCTTATTATTTGCCCACAGTCTATGGACCATAGGAGTTGCGTGTTCCAGTGCGTACTCGGTCTCAATCACGGGCTCGGTGCGAGGGCGTAGGCATGTAATGCAGTGTGGCTGTAGAGGTGCGAATGAGAGTCTCTCAGTATATATAGAGGCTAGAATAGAGTTGTTGCAGCAGAGGTGTAACTCCTCCCACAATTCATTGCAGACAATGCAGAAATCGCTACACGTGGCTAGCCCAATAGTTAGAAACGACTAGCCACTATCTCACAATAGTTAGTATGTAGTAGCTTAATGGCCCATGCACAACAGTAAAAAAAAGGGGCCATAAACGGCTAGTTTTCTCTAACAGCTAGAAAACGGTCAATGAAATTAATTTCCCTGGACCATAACCAATAGCCACCACAGTATATATAAACAGGGCCTGGATGAGTTTCCAAACCATCTCTTAATCCACTCTAGCAGACCCATACGAATTAAGACAACCACTCATTTCCTATACTCCAGTAACTCCAGTAAGACAGCAAAGTTGAACTATTGCTTGAAGAATAGACAAGTGGTGTGGTCTAGAACGGTTCAACTGAACCAGTAGTTGAAGAACAGACCAGTATACTTGTTCAAACCATAAATTTTCTTTTATTCTCTTTTCTTTTTGGGAATTTTCTTTTATTGTAGTTTTGTCAGACAGTTTGTAACAGAGTTTCATTAGTGGGCCTTCATGTTTGCTGAACGCAGACCCATATCAGGCTTGTCGTATCCTATAAGTGGTTTGCCTGTAACCTATTAGCATACTTAATTCACTTGAGTAAGGGTAAATAACACTATAAGGATAGCGTCCTAAATGTGCTTCAACCTGTACTTATTTCATATCTTAAATTTTTTCAGGTTTATATTTTACAGGTAAAATATTATTATGTAAATATCTCCACAAGAACATGCGGCTAAGATTAGACATACAATAGCAGTTGATATTCAACCGAAAAAATCATAACCCTAGTGACTCAGATCTTCTAATCTGGAATTTTTTTGTCGGATGATCCATCCATGGTGGGCCACATCGCAATAATGGCCCTTCATATCAACGTTCTTGCCAGACAAACGTAGGGCCAGACGTGCACAAAATGAAGGGCGGAGACGACAGCTAATATCCATATATTTCTTCCGCATGAAAAGGAGAAGAAACTTTGACACTATGGTGGAGTGTGACGCTGATACTCAGATACCAAGACGTTGCATATGCACCTTACATATGACTAAATAAAACCGTCCAAGTAGCAGATTTTAATAGATGGATCATAAACCGAAAATTAAAGTTTAATTACGTCAAAGATGGATGATCTTGGGGGACAATTAATGAACGGCCAGGATGAAAAGTTACAATGGTCCGAATTCAACAAACGGATGAGCTTTAATTTCCGGGGGCATGCGTATCAATCTCACATCCTGCCGGAGTAACAAATAAAAGTCCAGGAGATGGTTGCCACGCGCACAGGGCAATCCGAACCGTTGGTAATGTGGGCCACCAGGTGTAGAGCGAGATAAGTTAGCGGTGATTTAGTGAGCATAGCCTTCGCTTGCTGTCAGTTTTATGCATTGATTGTCGACCCTCCATTTTCCCACTGCAGTCGTAATTTTAGCTTACAGCCCCTTCGCAAAGGTGCCCCACCATATCAACGGTGCAGATTGCCTTAGAAGCGATGATATTGGACCAGCGAACTTCCATCTCCGAGAGGCTCCAGCTTCCGACATCTGACCAGAGGTCACGTGCTTATTGAAATTGCAACGAATCAATACTGTTCATCGCGCGATGAAGAAAAAGTTTGTTTTACCTCCGTCGCGACTCAGACACCCAGCATATGTCGCAATATTGGGACCCACGCGTCGTTGCTCTGGACTTTATAAGGATCATCATCAGAACTTCCACTGAACGGATGATTATGAACATCACATGCGGAGATTAATTTAGAACATTGAAAGAAAGATTTCAAAGGCAAACATTGGAAGGTGATTTCATAAATCGACGGTCAGGATCATCACTGATGGCGAGTAATGATTTTTAATATATGATAGTAGCGAGAAGATGGAGGGTTCTGATCATTGGATCATCTCAGCATGTGGGGCCCGTAGGGCGACAGCTCCTGGCAATCCTGAGTCGCAAGAGACGCAAAACGAGCTCACGAAGAAAGGACGCGGATTGCATCCTACCGCCTCCCGGACGGTAATCCGTCCGGGCAGAGCTATGTGGCCCGGTGTGATGTAAGTGTTTTATCCACACCGTTCATCGTTTTTCTCAGATCATTTTAAGTAACAATTGTAAAAATGTGGCAGGTTTAAATCTTGATTGAACCACAAATTGGGGATTGAACTTCCACCATTGAAAAGTTCTTGGGAGCTAGAGAAGTTTCAGATCAAGCTTATATTTGTCTTTTCATTTCATCCACGTCTACATGACCTTATTAATAGGTTGGAGGGTAAAAAAAATCACAGTGGTCCCTGGGTTTCAACGGTGGATGTCATATCACTGTAGCTTCCTTTGGTGTGGTCCACTGGACCTGTGGACCTGCTTTATTTTTAACCCCGCACCATCAAATGTTCTGATAAAAGCGATTAACGGCGTGGATAAAATACTTACATCATTGTGGGCCCCACAGAGCCCTGCCCGGACGGATTACCGTCCGGTCGGGGGTAGGACGTAATCCGCGTCCATGAAGAAAAGCCCTCCTCTAATTTTTCTGCCCACGAACGGAATGCTAATTACAGACGCCCCATCTTCAAGCGCCATGTATAAACGTATCAAACGCACCGCATACCACGTGTGAAGCATCTGGGACGTTTATAGAGGAAACGCCACACCGAATTTTCCTTAGTCCGAAAATTCTGACCATTTATCAGGTGAGCCGCACACACACAACGACATGGACCGTTGAGAAAACTACAATCGATGTATATCAAACTCGCACTTGAGGATCACCATTTCAATCTGAGAACAATAGATATGCACTGGGGGATTCTTTGATGTACGTCCTGGATCGTTCACACATGTGAAAACTCGTGCGTGTGGTGCGTCTCCATTTGTCGCTTGAAAATTGGGGCGTCTGGTAGTAGTATTTCTTCTGGCCCAAGATCGTCTCCCTCCCTCAGTCGCCCCTGCTCTCCTGCTTAAAAGATCGCTTGCAGCAGAAAACACCACCGTCTCTCTCCCCTTCTAAAACCCTAGATCTCTTGATCTCTGCAGAAATCTATGGCCGACGATCCGATCTCCTCCTCCGCATCTGTTCCTCCTTCAAATCCGCTCGGCCATGCCGTGATTCCGATCGTCAACAAACTCCAAGACATCTTCTCCCAGCTTGGCAGCTCGTCGACGATCGATCTGCCGCAGGTGGCGGTCGTTGGGAGCCAGAGCAGCGGGAAATCCAGCGTTTTAGAAGCTCTGGTGGGGAGAGATTTCCTGCCAAGGGGCTCCGACATCTGCACACGGCGTCCGCTCGTGCTGCAGCTCGTGAACGCGCCTTCGAGTGGGGCGGAAGAGGGCGATGAGTGGGGGGAGTTCTTGCACCTTCCCGGGAAGAAATTCTTTGATTTCGCCGCGATTCGTAGGGAGATTCAGGTTAGGATTCTAGAAGTACTGATTTTCCGTTTCTTTCTTCGTTGAAAAGGTTAAAAAAAAATCATCTGGTGGGGCCCACCTTTCGATTATCCGAACTGATCATCTGGCTGGCATATCTTAACTCTGAGATTGCTGGACTCGAAGTGGATGTTCAACTTAATGCCCGCGAAAAAGAATCCATTGATTGTATGGGTGGTATGTTCCAATTGTGGAGTTTTTTTGCACGACTGGTGTGGATCACATGAATGTCTGGCCTGCCTGTTCAATCGATAAAAATGATGTTTTACCTGGTTGAGGATTGTATATTTCCTAATACCATTAAAAATAGTGTCTCGTTTGGTCCTTTTCACACCGTCAAAAGCTGTAGCTTGTGGTCGGAAGGTACGCATGAAGAGAGTGCAGGTTTATCGATCACAGAGCAATTAGAGAGAGAAGGGGGGTGGGTGGTTTCGGTAGGAGATACACATTGAGGAGAAATGAAGGTTTATCAACCAAAGAACAATGAAAATGTAGGAGAGGAGAGATTGCTAGAAGATTGACATGAAGAGGGTGAAGGTTTATCAACCAAAGAGCCATGGAAAAGCAAGAGGGAGGGAGCTGCTGATATAGTCCATGGACCCTTAAAACCCTAGTTCTGGCCTAACAAGAAATGGGAAGAAACATTAATTTTATGTAGGACCTCTAAATAGAAGTCCCCTCTATCAAACAATGCGTGCGATAAATTTCTTGATTTTTTTTTTCTTTTTTTGCGTGCAGAAGCATCTAGGCTTTTAAATCAGAATGGGTAAAGAAGCAAGTCTAGATGAGGAATTCATCATCGTCACTGTCCTACTCTTTTTTTTTTTTTTTTTGGGAAAGGTATTCAATAAAACGCAAAATACAAATAAATCCTATAGGGGGAGGACGTTAAGGGGTCATCTGAGTATTCAATAAAACGCAAAATACAAATAAATCCTATAGGGGGAGGACTTTAAGGGGTCATCTGATACCCGAAGCCCAAGAAATTATATCACGTTAAACCACTCACCTATAAGATCTTCCCTATCACAAACCTGCAGAAATATTAATCCCTATAGAGGAAAATTCATCTTGTCATGTTGAACGTGGGAATTTTATTAGGCATGAGTATGGAGTTTGAATTCAATGAAAAGGGAGGGCTAATATAGCATGTGCTTACAAGATATGAAATGGAAATGAGAGAGAAGACATTGCCAATGGCTAAAAATTGTTGGATACATGGTATCATCCAAAAACAGCAAAAATGCTGGATATACAAGAAGAGTATACAAGGAATGGGGTAGAGATCGTCTTAGATAAAGATTTAAAGGTAGAATAGTGGAGGTCAAGAGAATGGCAAAGAGATCCGTGGTAGTTAAACTGTATTTTGATAAATCAACACCCTTTCTTTGTGATAAAACAATATCATAAATTAAATGAAAAACTAAAATGTATGAAAGAGTAAAATGACATTTAAGCATAAAATGCCAAACTGGTTACATTCAACCTTGTCATTTACAAGTTTGTCTGCCTTAAAGCTTTCTTCTTGTGCAAGCTACAAACCCCCACAATCAGACTGTGTGTGATAAATTTCTCAAATTTTTATGGACTAGCTGCTAGAGAAAAATCCAAAGAGATTGGAGACAAATACAAGTTGTATGTGGGGAAGGACAATATTAGGATTGGGGTAGTATTTGTTATTTATTTATTTATTTATAATAATAAAGATAAATGCTCAGAGGATAGAATACTGGATGTTATTAGCATGGATGATGTAGGGTGTCGGTGTGTGATGGATATGGTACTTGACATGTCCCTCCTCTTCCAGGTCTGTCACAAGGGAAACGAAAACCAAGATTTGCTTTATCAGGTATCAAACGTGAGCTACGAGCAAATAGGATACCTTTAAGTAGTATCAATACGGTCACATGGATCGTAAATGCATGAATGTGATGTATCAAAAAATCTGCGGTTCCTAATGGAATAGGTAACAAAGCGACTTTGCCGCCTACTGCTACTAAATTACTACCCCCCCAAGTCAAGCTGGTGCTTGTTGTTGCACTAGGAGCTGTTGCACCAGGTGCTAAAGCATGGGTGTTTTGTATACCTATGTTGGTGAGACGCCGAGCTAGATGGATGCAAATGCAACTTCACACACCAGGTCATCTCTGTATTCAAGATGATTTTCTTCTCTTGATGTGTCTTTTCCTGTTTTACTCAATAACATTTCTGTACGTATCCAAAAAAAAAAAGAACAAAAGAAAAAAGAACATACTTTGAACAATTATTCTCAGATCCTTGGTGAAAAAAAGTGTCCATTGTCCACTTAATTTACTATCAGATTCTTTAATTTTCTTTTTCTTGTTCTTTTTTGATCTTTCTGGTGCCATGTATTACTGTGATTTGATCATTTTTGTTTTTGCATTTTCATGGACTCGTGCATAATTGAATGTTATAATTTCCTTTGGACTTCCACCCTAAACCTATGGTTTTGAAAATGCAGGCTGAAACTGACAGGGAAGCAGGAGGAAACAAGGGAGTCTCGGATAAGCAGATTCGTTTAAAGGTGTTCTCTCCAAATGTTCTCAACATTACATTGGTGGATTTGCCTGGAATTACGAAGGTTCCAGTTGGTGATCAGCCAACGGATATTGAGCTGCGAATCAGAAATATGATATTGTCATATATCAAGCACCCGACTTGTGTTATTTTAGCTGTTACACCTGCGAATTCAGATTTGGCCAATTCAGATGCACTTTCGATGGCAAGGGTGGCTGATCCTGATGGTAAATTCTGCAACTATGCTTTTATGAGATGGTGATGTACGTTCACATAACTGAAAAATTGGGCACAATAATTTTCTTTTGCAGCTGTTGGAGTGGATTTGCCCACATGATTCTAAAATTTTCTTATGCTACTTTTATTGACAGGTTCTCGGACAATTGGTGTAATCACAAAGGTCAGACACCTCTCTGTTGCAGTTCTTTGTTTATTCTAAATTTCTAATACTTCGGTAATGTTTGCATGCTGAAATCTGCAGTTATCTTGAGACATGGAAATGATATCTTGTTTTGTGTTCAGTTGGATATCATGGATAGAGGTACTGATGCTCGCAATTTTTTGCTTGGAAAAGTGATCCCTCTTCGACTTGGTTATGTCGGTGTTGTGAATCGTAGTCAGGAGGTAATCCCTTTATGAAACACTGGATGTTCGTTATGACCTTTTCCTATATTTACACCATCTGTTGTAAGCTTATAATATTATAAACTCTTGCTTCATGCTTCATCCATAGGTATAATAGACCATCCATACATATTTACAGATAATGTGAATTTCATTTCATTGGTGACAGTCAATCTAGCTACTCATGCTTCTAGACCAGATATGTGACCTTGTATGTGTACTCGCGCCTTGGTGTTTGAATTTCACTCCTTTGAATTTATGAACCAACTTCATTCATGTATGATATTGGATGTTGTCTTGGAAATGCCTCATATGAAATTAATTCTACTGACATGTTTCCGTCTTGGTGGGGATTGGGGACCTATATTTGTATAAATTTCAAAATTGCTTGTATTGAGATGATATCAAAATTCTGGAAATTGGTGAATGATTTGTTGCCAATAGAATACTGGTGCATTTCTTGGCTGATGCATGTTCTTTTTAAAGAAGCTTCTGAAATATTTTACTTATTTTATTTTCAACAGGATATTATTTACAACCGCAGTATTAAGGAAGCACTTGCTTATGAAGAGGACTTCTTCCGCAGAAAAGCTGTATAACCCATACCATTTTCAAGTTATTATGGCTTACGTCTACATTAAGTTTGCAACTTGTTGATTTAGTTTTGATACTGATTACAGGTATACCATGGCCTTTCAGATCGTTGTGGCATCCCCCAGTTAGCAAAGAAGTTGAATCAGGTAGGATGATTGGTGGCAATATCATTCACTGTCAAGCATTACAGTATTTAGTGGAAGTTTTTAACCTAAAATGGATGTCTCAATCTGCACCTGCAGTAGGTGTTGGTGATCTCTCTGCTGCAACCCATTACTGTGCTGCTACTTTATGCTTCTTTCATAGATCTCACTTTATCCTTTTGTTGGATTATCTCATATGGATTGGCATTTCCTTAAATTAATTGGTGAAGCCATTTAAGTAATTCCATAGCAACGGTTGTGCTTACGTCTGAACATTCACATGAATCTGTTACTCTGTTTCAAACTACCTTACACTTCTAATTTTATTTACAGATTTTGGTACAGCACATCAGGGCAGTTCTTCCAGGATTAAAAGCCCGCATAAGTGCTCAATTGGTTGCTGTAGCAAAGGAGCATGCTGCCTATGGTGAAATCACAGAATCAAAGGTATCTTTTTCATAATGATTCCGAGAGTATGGCTGAATCATTTGCACAAGATTATGAAAGTTTAAATTATTCTTTCCTTATTTGATAAGTTCGCACTTTCTTTCTTCCGAATAGGTGTTCAATATGAGTTGGTGGATACGCTTGGTCCTAATGTATGATAATTTTTCTTTTTGTTTAAGTTCATAGATTAATAAACATTTCGTACTATATTTCCATCATTTTTTTAAAATAATTTGTACTTCGATAATTTCCTTTTGCCAGTTGAGGGAGGGAAATTTTTGACATGAAAGAAAGATGAAAAACATAAGGGTGCATTTGCTTGCCGCAAATATCATGATCTTATTAACTCTTTGTACATAACAACTGATGTGCGAAAAAAAGGATAAAATGAACTCTCTCTACCCAAGGACCACTCTCTTTATTATTTAGTCTTCCCGGAAAATGTTGTGTTGAGGCGTGAAACGTTACATCTTCAAGATTGAGCAAAGTACGGTCGTTCTTGTACACAAAATGACCATGGTGTTATTGAAAGCAAAATTTGACCGATCGAGATGATTTATGGTTCATTGGAAAGGTGATCAAATGATTTTCTCAACGAACTTAAGTTTCTTCCAATCCGGATTATGATGAGGAAGATTCGGCTCGTTTACCAAAACCACGCATTGCCAAGTGCCCAAAGGCGTAAAAACTCTGGTTGTGCTTTAGATTAGTCAAATGAGATTCAATTGAAATAATTTCAGTTCCATTGAAAAACTTATCAGGCGACATTTCCAATGAGCCCAAGATCATAGAAAAGGGACAATCGATCAAAATGCAGACAACTAATTTCGTATACTGAACGGTCATACTTTTGATAGGTCAAACGGGCTTCGATTGAAGTAATTATAGTCTTGCTAGGAAGCTTATCTAATTATCTTTCCAATGAGACTAAGATTACCGAAAACGGACGAGATAGTTGATGCATTTTGAATGTGTAGAATGGAAAGAGATAGAAGGAAAGTTGATCCATTTAAGTCGCATTCCATTCTACACATTCAAAGTGCATCAACTACATCCACATTTCCTTATATCTTATTCTACATTATTTTCTTTCTTTCATTTTCTTTAACTTTATTTGCCTGCTTATGATCTTAAATTCTGCGAAGCAAAGCTAGTTTGTATTTCATCTTATTTACTGTAATTTTATTTTATTTACCTACCTGGTGTTATTTAGCTCCACGAAGTAAGGCTTGTTTGCATTCCATTTTACTTCATTTGCCTACCCGGGGTTACTTGGCTCTGCGATGTAAGGCTAGATAGTTTCATGTTTCTTATTTTTGCCTGCCCAACCCTTGGGTTATGCAAAGCGCAACCAAATATAAAAATGTTGAAATTCTACTGAATCACTCAAAAAACTGTAAAATCTTGTGAAGTAGAGACCACACATTGTGCGGGCGAAAAAGGATGCCTAATCCCTACCTTTTTCATTACCACAATTTGGCTAGTAGTGACTCCGAATCAAATGCATTTTTACATCTGAGTCAATAATATACTTTGTCTACACCAATAAATCAATACCAAAGCCAAGGAAGTGAGGGCATTGCTGTGCTCGTGTAGGGGGAGGCATGCATAGAAACATAAATACAATTTCGTTTACTAATATAGTATAAAAATTGACCCTTAAATTAAAAAAAATGTATGAAATTCAATAAAACATGATTTTTCAACCACGTAACATGCAAAGGGTAATATACAAGTTGAAAAGACGTAGAAATCATCATCGTCGCTGTCATCTTCATAGCCTTGTCCTCGTTATTTGAGGTTAGCTATATGAATCCTACTCTGCCAATCATTGCTATCTAAGGCCCTGTTGTTGGTAAGTGTACAAGCCTTCATGCCACTTGTTGCCACCTTGGACCAAGTTCTTTTAGGTCTTCACTCATCCTCCTTTTAGGCCCTTCTAGCTCTAAGCAGAGCTCCTTGCTTTATCGGGTTGTCTCTGACTTTTGTAGTGCATGGCCGAACCACCCACTATTTTAGCTCATAATGTAGATACTCGTAGGCTGCTTTGCACATCCTTTTCTTGGTTATATTCTTCTTCCTAGTCTTTCCAAACGACTCTTTCTCTCCCCCCCCCCCCAACAAAATGGCCAACACTCCACTCCGTCCATACAGCACATTCGGTCAAATAGCAGAATCTCCTTGAGTTTTCACTTTCTTCGGAAGCGAGGTCTTGCCCTTCCTGCTCTCTCTGAAACAGTCGATCATCTCCTTTTCCATTGCCCCCTCTCTTCGTCGATCTAGTCCAACTATGGCGGAGGTGTCTTGGGTTGTGCCCTACTTCATCGAGGGTCACTTTCAGTCTTGGCATGTTGGAGGTGGCAGGAAGCTAGGGAAGAAAAGATAGAAGGCTGCTCTGCTTGTCGTGCTTTGGGCTATCCGGGGCAAAATAAATGCTTGTTGTTTCTATAATAAAAGCGTTTCTTCTGTAGGGGTTTTTAGAGGGGCCCTGCTCGTCCTCACAAAGTGGGTTCCTTAGTTTTCGTTGGGTGGGTTTTGCCAGCCGCAGGGCTGTGCTTGTTGTTTGGGTCTAGTTTGGTTCTCTTCCTTTTGTTTTGCCTAGCGTTCTGTTGTTTCGTTTTGCTTTCTTTTCGGCCTTCATAAATTTCATCTTTCTTTCAAAAAAACAAACTGCTTGTGAGTTTCATTGGCAATGTGTTGATCACACACCACTCCATTGGGGCACAAGTCCAGTTCATCCACCAAGCACTAAGTTTGAATGTCCTCTTTGAACTCTCCATCCTTTTGCATTACAGAGCCAAGGTCAATGCATTGTTTTGAGAAATCTCCTGGCTATTAATTTGATTGAAGCCTCGCCTCTATAACTGTTCCTACTAAAGTTGCATTCCGAATACTGTTTCTTGGTTTTGTTAATCTTTATACCTTTAGATCCTAGAGACTTCCTCCACATCTCTAATGTAGTATCGACCCCTCCCTAGTTTCATCAACTGTCACTGCATTCTCCATTAGCAACATACAACAAGGGGCCTCTTCCGGATACTGGTGATTAATTCATCATAAAAATCGTAAAAATATAAGAGCTTAACGACAACCCCTGACGAAGACCCACTACTACAGGGAACTCATCAGTTCTTCCACAACCCCTTCCCACTTTGGTAACAATACTTTATACATGATATTTAATGATGTCAATATATCCTCCTAGGGCCCTTTTCCTAAACACCCACCGCATAACCTCCTCGGGCTCCATTATTTTTCTATAGATCTATAAAAATCACATGTGTACCATTTTTCTAAGAAAATATATGTTGTAATGCATGGGGATTGAATGTGATTTGAGTCACAGCTCAATGGTACACGGCCTATATTTCAACGTTGAGTTCTCAGTTTTAAGTTCAGCTTATCTATCAAAAAGAAATCATGGGGGCTGTCGTCTTTGCTGTGGGTTGGTTGCCTTGGCCCTTAGTGCTGGCTGTGCAACTGGGTGCTCATCCAGTTAGATACCTGTAACCATCAGTTTCCAAACAGCCTAAGTGGCTATATTGTTGGTGTCAAAACCTGTTTTAGGCCCCGAGGCATGAGGCATGTGCATGTATGGATGATATAGAGCATGATGACAGTAGTTATAGCCAGGGCATCAAACCTTGTTCTGCCGTGATGTTGAACCCTGTTCTACGCCCCCTAGGATGGCAGCTTTGCCACAAACCCACCCCCCCCCACAACACACACACACACGCACACACACACACCCCAAAAAAGAAGTAGAAGAAGGAGAAGAAAGATCATAGCAATAGGTGTCTGAGTTTCGTTTATCATATCTACCTGTACTTGATGCTTTTATAATTTTCACTTTCATAATTTTTCTGTAATTTTTTCTGTATTTGATAAGTGCAGGCTGGTCAGGGAGCTCTTCTCTTGAACATTCTTGCCAAATATTCTGAAGGTAAAAGCTTGCTGCTAATATGTTGATTGCCTTTAGCATCTTCAAATTTAAGATACATTCCACGCTCTTGAGTTTAATGTCTATCTTCAATATTTGCAATGCCACTCTTGAGTTTAATGTCTATCTTCAATATTCGCAATGCCACCTGTGACTAGCTATCTAAGCAGTTGCTTAGAATTTGCTTTTGAATCTTGGAATTGAGATTGTCTTTGGCATGCATGAAGGTGACACAGGCCCACGTACTCTGTTAATTAACAAAGAAACAGTACATCTATAGACTGCTTGAACACACTAGTGGCACAAATAAGTGCAATGTATGACATTTGCTAAAGATCTACTTAAACACAAAGCTGAAGGCGATTTGTTATCATTTCATACCAATTATTTGCATCATGAGTTGAATGCTCAGATGGGAACTCATTAAATAATCTGTTTTTGACAGCTTTTTCTTCGATGGTGGAGGGGAAAAACGAGGAAATGTCAACATCAGAGCTTTCTGGTGGAGCACGAGTCCACTATATTTTTCAATCAATCTTTGTGAAGAGTTTGGAGGTTTGCATCACACTACTTTATGATCTTATCTCCAAGTAATCATTCAAATTTAAAATGTTCCTTTCTACTGCCCTGCTTTACTATTGCAACCATGTTGAATTTATGGCTACTTGTGTTAATATATAGTTTCATTGTCAATCTAGTGTAACGAAGTTTTCTCTGCTGGTAACTGTTATTGAACTCCCTTTCTTATCTTTGCACTTGTATGGTAATGTGGTATGCTAGGGAATTTGTCCTGACTTTTACATTGCTACTAGTCCTGGCCTCATGTAATTTGGAACCTCTTTCAGGAAGTGGATCCATGTGATGACTTAACTGATGAAGACATCCGCACTGCTATTCAAAATGCTACTGGCCCTAAAAGTGCTTTATTTGTACCAGAGGTGAGTGTTGTAATGCTTCTTGATTTCTGGGAGTGGACTTCCAAATGATTTGGAGAAATCATTCATTTGTTTTGAAATTCCCGGTTGTTTGGTTTCCTGTGTTCTGATACTTGATAATTAACCAAATCTTTAGGTGCCATTTGAAGTTCTGGTCCGAAGGCAGATAGCTCGTTTGTTAGATCCAAGCCTTCAATGTGCAAGGTTCATCTATGATGAATTAATTAAGGTTGGCTGGTCTGGACATGCCCATCCTTTTTTATTTTTATTTTTTGTTTCAAAGGATAACAAAAAATGCCTGGTGTTTGTTGTTTATGTAAATTTTAAGTTGTACATGTAGCACTGGTTTATACATTTATATACTAGAGCATACATACATCACTCAATTGCGTCCATAAATGTGTACCTGTGTCTGTGTGCGTTTCTGGTGTGCTAAATTGTTTGGATTCTATTTCAGATGAGCCACTGCTGTCTGGCTGGTGAACTGCAACGATTTCCTGTTCTTAGGAAGCGCATGGATGAAGTTATTGGAAATTTTCTGCGAGAAGGCCTGGAACCTTCAGAGACAATGATAGGCCACATTATTGAAATGGAGGTATAATGAAGTTCAAATGCTTGAAACTGTATTTCCATTGATTAGACATGATTTTCTGAACCACTACCAGAACCATAGAAACTGTATCATGAACTGGGTGATACTTCCGTTTACCAGGATCAGGAACAAGATTATGCCTAATTTCTGTCAAGCTAGGTTTTTTCAAAAAAACAAAAAAAAAAAAATCAATAAGCTTGCCTTCTCTATACAACTTCTCATCAAGAAATGGATTCTTTGGTCTGGACATATATTGTTTTGATGGGGCAGAGACCTTGAGGGCATGCCTTTGAAAATTTGTGGCTGGAAGAGTTTGGTGATGTCACGTCTCACTATGACTAGCATCGTTTATACAGTTCATGTTACTTTTTATATAGTTCTTATGTCAATCTTTTGGAAACAAAGTTAAAACGAAAAATCTTATGTTTTCAATGAATTTAATTGAAAGGAAAAAGTGGAAAGTTGAAATTGCACATGTTGCGCATACTCATGGTCCATTTTAAAAACCACATGGTTCTTCCAATTATTATTCAATTGTCACAGGCATGGTTGAGGCCATGATTTTATGCCATTCCAATACTTCTCTTGCCTTTTCCACCTTTCAGCAACTCCATAACCAATTAACCATAAACTTGTAACTTCAGATTTGCCAGTGTTGTCAAAGTCCTAAGCTTTGTATTTTTTCCATGCACTGATTTAAGTTACTTGATTTGTAGATAGATTACATAAACACTTCACACCCGAATTTTGTCGGTGGGAGTAAAGCTGTAGAGCTTGCATTGCAGCAAGTTAAGTCTTCTAGGTTACCTGTATCTCTGCCCAAACTGAAGGTATGCTATCTAGTCTTTGTAGCATTGCTAAAAGATTTGTTATAGTTTGAATGTGTACCAGGCATAATGATGCTGCATTCTGTCTATTAATGTAACTGGTTCCTTGCATTGTGGATCCAGGACGGGGTAGATTCTGATAAAATGCAAGCATCTGAAAAAAGTCTGAAATCTCGAGCTATTTTTTCTAGGTCTGCTGCAAATGGAATTGTTGCCGACCAGGTATGTGATAGATTCTTATAAACTATAGACATTTTGTGTTTGTTTATTGTCCAGATTTCATGTTTAGGGATTTAGGATGCTAGGCCCATAGAATATTTAGAGAGGCATTTCTTATGTTAGGGCACCATTTTATTGGTTCAGCTTACATTTTTCTTTTCTTATGCTTTCATATGGATGACAAATAGGGAGTTCGACCTGTTGCAGATGCAGAGAGACCTGGATCAGCTGGTAATGTTTTACCTCGAAAGAATGACTTTTTTTTTTAACAGATGACATTCAATATTAATATCTTAAATGAACTTCCCATGCTTGTTAGTAAGCGATGTAATTTTTCAGAACTATGATGTTCATATGGCTTGAGAACCTTCATTCTGCATATCAATCATCCAGGCCTTCAGCAATAATCTTTACTTCTTTAGCTGTATTGTTGTCAATGAAGATTCCAAGTGCCCCCCCCCCCCCCCACACACACACACACATAAAAATAATAATAATTGAAAAAAAGGTTTTATGATGTTTAGATCCTACAAATTCCTCAGGGTATCCATGTTAGATATGATATGCCTCAGCCCTACCCAAAAAAGTTTTTGTTCAAGATTTAGCAAAGCATGCTAAAAATATTCGAAATTTAGAACTCCAAATAGTTGTCCTCTTCTCGAGTGAGATTGAGAAAGAGAAAGAAAGGGAATATGAGAAGCAATATGGGAAACTGAGATAAAGGACTCAATAGATGGAGATGCGCCTAGCCTCTCCTCATTTTATTATTAGGGCTTCCATAGTAAATGTGAAAGCATAAAAATACCCCATCATACTTAAGTTATTATATAGAACAAAGCCCGTGTACTTATACTCTATTCTACCCATTTTCGGAGTAGTGTTTGAAATATCGGTGTCGCGTTATGTATCGTACCCTTGGAATATAGATACGTAACAGTTATCACAAGAGATATATCATTTGTATGGGGTAATTTATCGCACTTTTAGGGAAAGATGGGGAAACATTGGGAAAATGGTCGAATTTTTCAAGGAAACTTTAGGGATTGTTAAAAAATACTTTAATACATTCTTTTAAATCATAACATCTCAAAAAAGAAGTTCACATAATATGTTTCCTTTGTATAGGGTCCTAACCTATGCACCATCTGATTGAACTAATGGAACTATATTCAAAGTGAATGCATAACATTTAGAGTGTATGCGATGATCATTTCATCAAACACTCCTAAATACTTCGAAATTAGTCTCAATTAATAGCCGGTTGAAGGAAAATTTTGAAAAAAACATGGAGAACATGAACCAATGGATATCGAAATTGAAGCTCCAACTCCATGATTTGTCATGCAAAACATGAAGAACCAATGAATTTGTAACCATTTGACACTGATTTAATATAATTTCAACCAAAAAAGGGATACAAAATTGGAAATGTTCACTGGATCGAACATGTGGGATATATCGGCACTACCTGTGCATTTTGTATCGCACAGGTAGGATACAAGATATATCGTGGGATATATCGGCCAATATTGTCGATATTTAAAACATTGGTTCGGAGTATCCCTGATATTATTGAAATATCCTCGATACCATCTGTATCTCTAGTACGGTGATATCGTTAACATTGATAGTAACAGCGATGTATCGCTAAGTATTGCCAATGTATCGATATCACCAAAGTATTGCCAATATTTTCGACCGTGTAAATTTCATGTATCTTTTGTATTGCCAATGTATTGATATCACTAATATTTTTGACTGTGTAAATTCTAGGTGTCGATTGTATCGTTAGTGTATCAGCGATATTTCGATAATATCGCTTAGTATTGCCAATGTATCGATATCAACATTGCATTGCCAATATTTTCGACTGTGTAAATTTCAGGTATCGTTTGTATTGCCGATGTATTGATATCACCAATATTTTCAACTATGTAAATTCTAGGTGTTGATTGTATCGTCAGTGTATCAACGATATTTCGATAATATCGCTAATGTATCAATATCGGCAAAAATCTGCTTATTAAAAAAAATACATTTCAAAATTTTTTATGGGTGCATGGTTCTATGCCAATGTATCTTTTGTATTGCCAATGTATCGATATCACTAATATTTTTGACTGTGTAAATTCTAGGTGTCGATTGTATCGTCAGTGTATCAGCAATATTTCGATAATATTGCTAAGTATTTCCAATGTATCGATATCTCCAATGCATTGCCAATATTTTCGACCATATAAATTTTAGGCATCGTTTGTATTGCCAATGTATTGATATCACCAATATTTTCGACTATGTAAATTCTAGGTGTTGATTGTATCGTCAGTGTATCAGCGATATTTCGATAATATCGCTAATGTATCAATATCGGCAAAAATCTGCTTATTAAAAAAAAAAATTCATTTCAAAATTTTTTATGGGCGCATGGTTGTATGCAGTGTTCAAATTGCCGACGATATTATCAATCATATCGCGATATTATCTTTATCACAACACAGGTGATATCGAGACCACAATCTTTCGTTTCATTTCTAGTTGTCAACGATTTTTCAGTGAAATATCGTGTGTTGTTGATATTTTGAAATATCGATGGATGTTTGGATGTGAGGTTAGATGGTTGGATAGATAGATGGGATGGCTGTACTGATTTCTTTTGACAGCACATGCTTTTAGGCCCCCATTAAATGGAAACTTATTATGTATGCATTATTTTTGCAAAATTTTCATTCCTAAAATATGCAAGTGTATTTTAGCATCTCATGAAGTTTCACTGAAAAATTTCCACTGTTTTCCCCATGTTTCCCTAATGGTTCCCCGCATTTCTAGTTATCGACAATATCATCGGCGACTTGTTTCTATATCCCCGGCTAGTGAAACTTGTAGCGACTTTGATACTTTGCACACTGATTCTAACACATCACCTTAAGGACTAAAAGGAAAAATGATAGTGTAAAACAATAGAAACCATAATTTCCATGTAAAGTGGGCCACAAATGGCCACATGTATGATTATCACGGTCTGTCAACATTTCTCCCCAAACTGGAGCATATATATTATGAATGCATAGCTTGATGAAGAGATGATCTAAATGAATTGTGACTAAAGCCTTAGTAGACGCACCTGTCGACTAATATTGAGATGATGAAATGACATGCAAATTTCCTTACTCGCAACTCTCTCTGATGAAGTGACAATCAACTTCGATGTGCTTTTTTTCTCTTGTGATAAAGTAGATTGTTGAGGCAGTTTGATTATTATAATATAGCTTCACGAGAACATCAATCATAAACTCCAATTCACATATTAATGTCTTCAACCAAACAGACTTGCATGTAGAATGAGCCATTGCCCTGTACTCTGCCTCTACACTCGAATGGGCTACCACGCTTTACTTTGTACTTCTCTACGCAACCAGTTTACTCTTACAAAGGAACAATAGTCTGTAGTAAATCGTCTCTTAGATGAAGAACCGGCTTAGTTTGCATCTAAATACCCTTCTACTTGAAGTTGACCATTGTGCTTATACAAAATACCACGACTAAGAGCTCCCTTCAAGTACCTGAGTATATGAAACATGGCTTTCATATGAGGAACACGAGAAGCTTGCATAAATTGATTAACCACACTTTCAGGAAAAGTAATATAGGTTGAGTAATTGATAAGTAATATAATTTTCCAGCAAGTTGATATCTTCTTAGATCATTAGTGAATTCTTTCTGATCTACACTAAGCTTCCAATTTGGGTCCAAGGAGTTTTGATGAGATTAACTCCCAGAAGACCATGTCTTGGCCAATAAATCCATCAGATTTTTTCGTTGTAATAATTAATGCCCATGTTAGATCTTGCTACCTCAATATCCTAGAAGTATCAAAGACGGCTCAAGTCCGCTGTATAAAAGTGTTGACTGTTGTAAAAATGTCTTCAACTTGTTAATACCTATACTTTGTTGGTGACAATGATATCATCAACATAGATGACGAACACAATGACACTTACCTCACGTTGAGTCGTTGACTCATAAAGACAAAGTGGTGAACCTGACTACGTTTCATCTCATATTCAAATAACACTTTATTGAATTTGTCGAACTAAGCTCTTAGAGATTATTTTAGGCCATAAATTGACTTATTAAGATGACACACTGTTTGACTCCCCCCCGGGCAACAAAGCCATGCGGTGTTTGCATGGCTAGTTGGCCGGAACAAGGTTCTTACGGTGGACAATCGTTGCAAGTGTCAAATGATTCTTCCAAATGTATGATTGTTGTGTATGCAGAATGAGGAATCAATAGATCACTTATTTATCCATTGTGAGTTCACAAGGGGAATTTGGGAGTCTTTCCTTAAGTTATTCGGAATTGCTTGGGTCATGCCCAGTTTGTTTGGGCATTTCTTCTTTATGTGGCATGAAGGAATTCATGGAAAGAGAGCTTTGAAAGTGTGGCGGCTATGTTTACTGAGGGGAATTTGGTCGTTATGGTTAGAGAGGAACAACTGATGTTTTCGGAATCGGTCAGGGCGTCTTTCAGATGTGTTCAGTAGAGCCAAAGGAAATGTTATGGAGTGGGCGTTGGTGGCCAAGGTGGTGGATCGTTTTCCGGTGTGTTGGTCACCCTTGTAATTTAATGCTTCTTCATCTTTCCGGGTGTAATATTTGAGCAGTTTTTCTTTTGTTTCAATTCTCTTGTAAAGTTCTGGCTTAGACGTCTTTGTTAATATATACCCTTTTTTTTTTGAAAAAAAGAAGCCAGGCTGCTGCTCCATATAGACTTCTTTGGTAAGATCCCCGTGTAGAAATGCTTTCTTCACATCAAGCTGACATAAATGCCAATCCAAATTTGTGGCAACAGAAACAACCCGCACAGAGTTAAGCTTTGCCACATGAGAAAATGTCTCTAATTAGTCAACTCGTAAGGTTTGAGAGTGCCCTTTAGCGACTAACCGAGCATTTAAATGTTCAACTAAACCATCGTGGTTGTACTTAATTGTGTATACCCATCAACACCCAACCGCACGTTTTCTAGTAGGTAAGTCAGGTAAATTCTAAGTTTGATTAACGATGGAGAGCAACCATCTCATCTTCTATAGCTTGTTTCCATCCATCACTACTGATAGCTTCGTGGAAATGAGGAACAAACATATAGATGACAAGGAAAAAGTAAAATTGCGTCGGGAATGAGATAAACCGACAAAGGAACCAAAATGAGAAATAGGATGCTGAGTGCAAGAACGTATAGCCTTGTCAAGAGCGATCGGTAAGTCGCCTTCATTAGATGCTAAAGAAGGAAATTTAGGAGGATGATGATCTTTGGATGAAGGAGGAGGATTGGTGGGAGCCACAATTATATGAGTTTCATTACCATGCTTGGAACATTTGGAGTATACTTGGAACGATGGAGCAAAACATTGTACCTACATTCCATTCAATGAAAGTTGTGTCAGGCATAATGGGAAGAGTAGCAGACTTCTCCAACCTGCAAGGTCTTAGCATTTTAAAAAATAAGGAATGCATTTAAAGAATGTGACATCAACTGATACATAACGTTTGTGAGAGATGATTGTAGCATTTATATCCTCGTTGGGTACGCGAGTATTCAAGAAAGATGCACTTGATGGCCTTTGGTTTGAACTTGTGAAGAATATGATCCAACTGATGTACGAAATGCACACTCAAACACTTTAGGAGGAATGGAAAATGTACGAATACCAGGACATAAAACAAAAAGTGGATTTTTCATCTAAAATAGATGATGGCATTTGATTTATTTAATGGTATATGGTTAAAACTGCATCACTCTAAAACATTTTCTGAACTTTCACGTTAAATAATAGCACCCTTGCAACCTTAAGTGCTGGTTCTTATGTTTAGCTACACCATTTTGTTGTGGCGTGTGACGTGTGTGCACATGAGAATAATGCCATGAGATTTGAGAGATGAAATAAATTCGTTAGATATATGTTTCTTAGTATTATCTAAATATAAGATACACTCCTTAGCATTGAATTGTGTTTGTACTTCCATATAAAATTCCTTAAAAGTAAGAAAACACTTCAGAGCAAACTTTCATTATAACTAAGTCATACGAGAATAATTGTCTGTATAGATAATAAAGCACTTGAAATCAAATACACTCGTAGTATGAACTGGACCTTAAGTGACGCAGGACAACCCTAATTATGATGCATGCTCATGGAGATAATTAAACAGCGGAAATAAAAGGAATAAATGATCTAAAATTCTAACAATAATCATCATAACTGAGAAAATCATAAAGGAAACATGCAATGGAGCGGGCCATCACTACAACCATGGAGTATGGAATTCAATTACTACTTAGGTTGGATTCGGCGAGGGATGAGACCTCCCGATCTTGCATGGTCACACCCAATCGATCAATGAAGATCACTAGTCCGAAGAACCAAGAAGTTTCTCGGATTAGGGATTTGAGAATTTGGGGATTTAGGGTTTAGATCGGTTCTCAAGATTTTGATCGAAGAGGAATTAGCCAAAACAAAAAAAATAGAAGAAAGAAAGTTATTACCTTGAGGAAGTTGGAGGGGCACAAGAAGAAATTAGAAGAAGAAGATCAAGGGGAGAGAAGAAGCACCATTAGAGAGAAGAGAGGAAGGAGGCAACCAAAGGGTTTGCTTTTCATTCATCAATAGTCGAACTTCGTGTTTAGGGCTTTACCCCACTTAAATAAGCATATAAAGACATAAAATTACTAAAATACCCCTAGGATAAGCAAATAAAGATATAAGATTACTAAAAGACCGCTAACTAAGTCAAAAAACGTGCAAATAACATAAGCATGGGAAAGTTTGGGCGCTCGGTCCTCTTTCTCCAATCTTCCTTCACATGTGTCTTCCCTAAGTGGGGTCTTCAATATGTCCAATCACATGTGAAAGGTCTTCAGCTCCTCAATATTCGCCTATCCACAAGGACGGCACTTGTGGTTGGCGCTTTCTTCGTTGGTACACCTTGAATGCACCTGTGTCCGCATCAATTCCCTTCCAGATTGATTAAAACTCGACTCCGACGAGTTGAAACTTTTGTAACGCTCAAGTAGATCTGGATCAATACCCTGTAATGCGTCGCCCGACAGCCACGTAGATTCAGACGATGGTTTGTTCTTCCACTTGACAAGATACCTTTGGAAACCCCCATCTCTCGTGGATACTATCTCGTCATCTAAGATTTCCTCAATTGCTTCTTTATGGGTAATGGGTGGAGGAGGGGGTGGAAGGGGTTGGGTAGCAAACTCAGAAAAAGGCCATGAAAGGGATGATGTATCAACAATGGGAGTATGGGCACGGACTAGATCTTCCACATTAAAAGTTGGATTAATGCTCATTTCAGATGGAAGGTCAACCCGATACGCGTTGGACCCAACCTTTTGTAATATCTTGAATGGTCCAGCACTACGCGCTTGTAATTTCTTTGCAGATCCTTGAGAGAATCGCTCTGGCCTTATTCGCACCATTACAGTCTCCTTCTTGAAATTCTTGCACTCTACGATGAGAATCAGCTGAAACTTTATAATCATCATTGCTCTTATTTAACCGCTGTCTAATATGTGTATGCAAATCATGAATATGGCGTGCGAATGCATCGGCTGACTCAGAAGACCTTTGGGTAATAGACATAGGTAAGAGATCTATGGGCATTCTAGGTTTATAACCACTTACAATTTCAAAAGGACTCAACCCTGTAGATCTATTAACTGACCCATTATAAGCAAGTTCAGCAGTTGGTAAAATTAGGTCCCAAGTCTTAACATGTTCACTCACTAGACAACGTAGAAGATTTCCAAGGCTACGGTTTACCACTTCAGTTTGACCATCTGTTTGTGGGTGGTAAGCAGTAGAAAATTGCAAATGAGTTCCCATAATGTGTCACAGTGTCTTCCAAAAATAGCTAGTAAATCGAACATCACGATCAGACACTATGGTTTTCGGTAACCCATGGAGACGCACCACACCATCAAAAAAAGACGAGCAACATGAGACGCATCCGACGTCTTCGAACATGGGAGGAAATGCTACATTTTATAAAAACGGTCCACAACGACAAAAACGGAAAATAGTTTAAATATAGTCTTGGGAAGCCCGAGCACGAAGTCCATACTAATGTCCTGCCACGGAGCATGTGGCACTGGCAATGGCGTGTACAACCCAGTATTTTGCTTTCTTTGCTTTGCCAGCTGACATGTTCGACACTGCCCTAAAACTTTGGCTACGTCTCGCTTGAGGCTTGGCCAATAGAAACGATCTTCCACGAGGGCAATGGTCTTATCATGACCAAAATGGCCAGCTATCCCTCCTGAATGAAGCTCCCAGATGAGGAATTCACGAAGGGACATACGGGGAATACAAAGTCTGTCTCCCTTGAAAAGAAAGCCATCTTTAAGAACATATCCACCCATAATATGCTGGTCACTAGAGAGCGACGTGTAAGTACCCCCAAAATCAGGACATATGGGGTATTCATCTTTCAGTTGCTCAAATCCGACTACCTCTACACTCAAAGAGTTGAGCAACGCCACTCTCCTATTAAGGGCATCCGCTGGTTTGTTTTCAACCCCGGCCTTGTGTTTCAAAACAAACGAATATTCCTGAAGAAACGCTACCCACTTGGCATGCCTTGGGTTGAGTTTCTTCTGAGAATGCAAATATCTCAAAGCCTCATGGTCAGAAAACAAAACGAATTCTTGCGGTAGGAGGTAGTATCGCCAATGTCTCAGGGATTGCACTACCGCATAAAATTCTTTGTCGTAAGTGGAGTATTTTTGTTTTGCCTCATTCAGTTTCTCACTGAAATAGGCCACTGGGTGTCCTTCTTGACTCAACACTCCGCCTATACCGACACCAGACGCATCGCATGCTACTACAAAGACTTTAGAAAAGTCAGGTAGACGCATGACAGGAGCTTCCACCATCTTGCCCTTAATTTTTTTAAAAGCCTTGACAGCGGCTTTAGACCACACGAACTCTCTTTTTCATGCACTCAGTAATGGGAGCCATGATCGTGCTAAAAATCCCTAATGAACCGACGATAAAAAGTTGCTAGGCCGCGAAAACTTCGCACCTCATGAATGTTCCTTGGTTCTGGCCACTTAACTATGGCCTTGACTTTTTCAGGGTCTGCGCGCATCCCTTCAAATGACACTATAAATCCTAAGAACACAACTTGGTTAGACATGAATGCACATTTCTTAAGATTAGCGTACAACTTTTCCTTCCTAAGGACACTACAGACCTTCTTTAAATGTTCAAGGTGTGATTCCTTAATGGTACTATAAATAAGAATATCGTCAAAGTACATCACTAGGAATTTTTCCATGAACGACCTCAAAGTTTATGTCATCACCCGCATGTAAGTACTGGGTGCGTTAGTCAAGCCGAAGGGCATGACCAACCACTCACACAGCCCATCTTTCGTCTTAAACGCCGTCTTCCACTCATCTCTTGGGCATATACGAATTTGGTGATATCCACTCTTGAGGTCTATCTTAGAGAATATAGTGGACCTGGCCATCATGTCAAGCATATTATCAAGTCTAGGTATAGGGAACCTATACTTGACAGTAATTTTGTTTATGGCACGGCTGTCCACACACATGCGCCACGTGCTGTCTCTCTTTGGCGTCAACAATGCGAGGCACGGCACACGGGCTCATACTCTCTTGGATGAAACCCTTTTGCGAAGCTCATCAACTTGCTTCTTCAACTCGGCATGCGGCTGCAGGGTTCATCCTGTGGTGAGGAAGGTTCGGTAGAGTAGACCATGGGACAAGATAATGGCATGCAGTATGTCCCTCATAGGTGGCAACTCATTTGGTAAGTCTTCAGGAAATACATCACTGTATTCCTTCAGGACTGAGATCACCTCACAGGGCAACTCTGATGGAACCTCAGGTGTAATTTCTCTAGCCACAAGGGCATACACCATAGAATCCTCCTTAGCCTCTTTTTCAAACTCTCTTGCGCTGATTATATGTAAAGACTTAGGTTTGGATTTCCCCATTTCTCTAGGCTCACTTGCCTTCTCATCCTTCTTCTTTCCTAGTGTATTCTCAGGTGGCATGGGATTAAGTTTGATCTTTTTACCATTATACATAAAAGTACACGCATTCGAACGGCCAAAGATCGTGACATCATTATCGAATAGCCACGGTCTACCTAGGATAACATGCCCCACATCCATAGGTAAAACATTACACCACAGGGACTCTTTGTATGACCCAAACTCGATTGGGACTAGACATTGCTGGGTGACAGGTAGGGATGTCTTGTCAACCCAAGAAACTTTATACGGGTCTGGATGAGGTGTGGATTTCAGTTTTAAGCGATCTAAGGTACTAGTGGAAATCATATTCTGACAACTTCCACTGTCCACTATCACCTTACAATTCTTTTCACCACACTTGGCAATAGTGTAGAAGATAGTGCTTCGACGCCGGTCAGCACTACTTCTAGACTGAGCTAACACACGCCTGACTACTGCAAGCGTTGCTTCTCCATCCACTTCTTCATCAGTAAGTCCTCCTTCAGGGTGATACTCTTCAACTTCATAATCACCCTGGTCATCTCCACCCTCGTGGGATTCGCCTATAACTAAGGCTCTCCCACGGCTCTTCGTAGGACACTGATTAGACATGTGGCCAAGGTTGCCACACTCATAGCACCTCACTTGGCTCATGTTACTAGGACCGGCACCAAGAATCCCTTTGCCCTTGTCCTCCCTAGGCCTAGGCGGAATGGTCGCCTGTGCCCTAGGTTGATTACCAATATTAGGTCTAGTTCCTTGGGAACTAGATCTAGTATTGGAGTCTCGGGACTCAAAACGACGAACGACAGGAGCCTTCAGATACTGCTCTAACTCCTGCACGACTTGATATGCTTCATCTAAGTCCGTTAAGGGCCGAGTGATAAGCTCGCGCTGAAGATCCGCACAAAGGCCCGTCTTAAAACGCGAGAGCGTTACTAGAGGGTCTTCTCGGATATCACATCGCATCACATACTCTTCAAATTTAGCGATGTAGTCAGCGGCAGACATTGATCCTTGGCGTAAGGATTGCCATTGGTCAAGGAGCTTCTGACGGTATGAGAGAGGAAGGTACTACTCCTTCAACTTCTCTTTCATCTCATACCAATGTGTGATAGGGGCTCTACCAACTCTCTCTACCCTACGCTCGGTGTTGGTCCAGAAGAGCTTGGCTTGACCCACAAGCTTCATCTTAGCAAACCGCATTTGACGGTTTTCTGACATGCCATACCACTCAAAGTAGTGGTCCATGTCAGCAACCCAGTCAAGGAATGCCTTGGGATCCAAGCGTCCATCAAAACTCGGGGCCTCAACTCTCACACTCTTCATCGCACGCTCATCTGGATCATAACGGTCTTGATGACCACATGTGGTTCGTGCCTCTCGCACCACACCACGACCGTTACCACGATCTCTATCCTCACTACCACCACGTGTGGCAGCACGTTCTTCAATGATTCCTTCCACTTGGGAGTGCGCATCTTCCCCTACAGCGGGGTTTTCCTTTTGGGACGCCTCTAGTTGCTCCACCTTAGTCATGGTGGTGGTAATTTGGTTCTCAAGGCGGGCAAACTCACGCCTTTGACTCGCTTCTAGGGCGGTTATCTTTTGTATCAATTGAGCAAGTTGCTCAGATAACTGCTCGTTATTCATGGTAGGTTGAAGTCCGAAACCTCTACCTCTTCTCGTGGGCATACAATGAAGACTTGAACCAAACTCTACCTAACTAGACTACTAGGTGTTATGACTTTCAAGATGAATGCGATGAATGCAAAACTACTATGAACTGACACAATTAAGTTGAAACAGGAAACAACTCAAATCTGAAAATTTTCCAGATTAGAAACTTTCTAAAATTTGAAACTTTCCCAAGTTAAACCTAAAAATCAAAACCCTAATTTGATAACTCGATCTAGACAAAAACCATGCAAGCCTAGGCTTTGATACCAAATTTGACGCAGGACAACCCTAATTATGATGCATGCTCATGGAGATAATTAAACAGCGGAAATAAAAGGAATAAATGATCTAAAATTCTAACAATAATCATCATAACTGAGAAAATCATAAAGGAAACATGCAATGGAGCGGGCCATCACTACAACCATGGAGTATGGAATTCAATTACTACTTAGGTTGGATCCGGCGAGGGATGAGACCTCCCGATCTTGCATGGTCACACCCAATCGATCAATGAAGATCACTAGTCCGAAGAACCAAGAAGTTTCTCGGATTAGGGATTTGAGAATTTGGGGATTTAGGGTTTAGATCGGTTCTCAAGATTTTGATCGAAGAGGAATTAGCCAAAACAAAAAAAATAGAAGAAAGAAAGTTATTACCTTGAGGAAGTTGGAGGGGCACAAGAAGAAATTAGAAGAAGAAGATCAAGGGGAGAGAAGAAGCACCATTAGAGAGAAGAGAGGAAGGAGGCAACCAAAGGGTTTGCTTTTCATTCATCAATAGTCGAACTTCGTGTTTAGGGCTTTACCCCACTTAAATAAGCACATAAAGACATAAAATTACTAAAATACCCCTAGGATAAGCAAATAAAGATATAAGATTACTAAAAGACCGCTAACTAAGTCAAAAAACGTGCAAATAACATAAGTATGGGAAAGTTTGGGCGCTCGGTCCTCTTTCTCCAATCTTCCTTCACATGTGTCTTCCCTAAGTGGGGTCTTCAATATGTCCAATCACATGTGAAAGGTCTTCAGCTCCTCAATATTCGCCTATCCACAAGGACGGCACTTGTGGTTGGCGCTTTCTTCGTTGGTACACCTTGAATGCACCTGTGTCCGCATCATTAAGCATCAATATGTACTAAAGAGAAATGACTCACTCTTTTTGTCCACATGAGGACGAAACGGGACTCCAAGATGCTTGCTTAACTCGTAAGCTCCACTCTTTAACTTAGACACATTAGATGGTGATAGAACAAAATTCTTTAAACTACTCAATGAAGGATGACCAAGCCTGCAATGGCACTAATGAGGTGAAATATCTGTCTGTAGTGCAGGTGTGATTGTTTCACTGTCAATATAATAATGACTAGTCGCTTCATGTCCTCCACCAATTGTTCTCCCCGACTTTAGATCTTGAAATTCACAATTGAAATGATAATGTGTAACAGAACAAATCAAAGATTTGGTTAACTTCCTATCTACAAACTCAAAGGAAAATTTAACACTAATGACAATGGAAGAGATGGAGTAGGATAAGCAATACTCAGTCCAAACATGGGTTATAGTGTCTCCAATTAATGTTACAGAGGAAATAGGAATAGACTTATCTAATTGAGACAAAACACCATGCTTGCCAATCATATGGTTTGAAGCTCCAAAATCAATAACCAAAGGAACACTTTCAAAGAAAACAAGACATCATACCTAATTAAGCAAGAGTGGCAGTGGAGGACACGTGTGTGGAACGATCTTTTAGCAATTTGATGTGGTCATCCTTGGACAACGTAACCGTATTACTTGCAGTGCTTGATTTGGAATGGGCTGAGACAGGCTTTGGTGACATAACCTTCAGAACCGTCATCAAAAGATTGAACCTGATTTGCCCAAGGTGGCCTACCAGTGAGGTCCCAACACGTGTCAATAGTGTGATTAGGAAGATCACAATGAGAGCACTGCTTTACCATAATCATGACCATGGCTTCCGCCAAAGTATATACTATGACCTCTCCAAGTATTCCTACCTCTAGAATGACTCCCCCCTGCACTATCGCTAAATTGTTAGCCATGATTACGACCACCATGATTTTCTCCATCTCACCTACTAGATGAAGAAATAAATGCTGAGTGATTAGATTTAGATGAACCCGGGGTATTTATACTAACTGCACGCTGAACACGAGCAAACACCTTTGTCGTAGATGGAATTTCACTACCTTTAAGAATCTAAGCTCACGCATGTTCGAACTCAGGACGAAGACCATAGAGGAATTTGCCAACAAGAAATTCCTCTCTCGTGCCATTTCATATCGTTTTTAATAAAAATGGGAGTGTTGTGACTATGCCAGTCTTATAATCAGTCGACAGGGGCTGACATATGTTTAGTTCTCCCCACATACCCTGCAACACCAAATAACATTCGCTTTCACTCTTTTCCTCCCGTTGAAACACAAAGATGTTTTGAAGCAACTTGTATATGCGAGTTAAATTCTTCTCACTTGAATACATCTCTTTCAAAATTTTCCCAACTAATTTTGCCGTTTTAAAAAAAGATAACGTTTGCATTGATATGTGGTTCCATGCTATTCTATAATAGGCTCTAATCAGAGCATCTTCTGCCACCCAATCTTTATAATCCGTTGAACTTTAGCAGGCTTAGGGGATGTCAGATACTACAAATTTCTTCTTCTTGTGAAAAAAACACTCCTACTGATGTGGCCCATTGTAAATAATTCGCATTGTTAAGTTTGGTCAATGTAATTTGAAGATTCATTTATTTAAATGGAGGCAGAAGACCATTATTAGTTTCATTCTTGACATCCATATTTAAACAAGAGAAGAAATCTAACAGACATGGAAGAACTTGAATTCACCCAACACTTGCTTCAAGAGAGCATTGAGCAATGATTACTACCACACATGTATGAATCGATTGACTATGAATATGAAAAACTGTTCAATCACTTTCATTCACGATCTCTGCACTTGCGCCTGATCTTCAAATCTAGCCGTCGCCCACTTTGAACTGTCATGATTGGTTGCATATGGAAGTGGGCCTCATGTACACTCACAAGGCACAACTACACAACCCATCATATGGTGGTTGAACAAAGATTTTTTTTTTTTTGAAAAAAAAAAGTTCCTAACACATCATCTTAAGGAAAATAATATTGTGAAACAATAGAAACTATAATATCTGTGTGCGTTTGACACCCAAACCTGAGTAACATAGGTGGAAACGTGTCATTCTGGTTATGTGCTAACTTGAAGTTTAATCAGGAAGTAGCTCTGTATCAAATTGGGGTATTCCGTCGATTTTCAGCAGTAGTGAAAGCCGTGCTCCCACCAGAGAGAGCTCAGTGAGCAAGCCACATAGTGAACCAGTTCCCAGCATGGCGCGGACTCCCTCTATGATCCAATTGAAAGAGGTATGTGCACTGGGCATGCATTCTATATTGGATTGGGCTATCTTGCTATGTTGCATATGATGTGTGTCTAATTGATATCCTGTATACCACAGCCCCCTACCGTTTTGAGGTCCTCAGAAACTCACACAGAGCAGGAGGCGGTTGAAATAACAGTCACAAAGTTGCTGTTGAGATCATATTATGACATTGTCAGAAAGAATATTGAGGACTCTGTGCCTAAAGCAATTATGCACTTCCTGGTAAGTGTTCGCATTGCTTTTTGCTAAGTGAATTGTTATTACTTCTAGCATTTACTACTTATGAGGATCTTCCTTGGTCACATGAATTGAGATTTCCTAATGCATCATGGAACAGTCAGTTCGGAAAATTTTAACTTTAAATTCAATCGGCCAAAACACTTGGAAGTTTTATAAATAGTACTGGTTGTTTGCTATAGAGCTACTGATGTGTGTGTGTGTGTGTGTGTGTGTGTGTGTGTGTATAAAGAAAAGAAAGAAAAAGAAAAAGGAAAAAAGTTTGTGATAGTCCCAGGCCTCCTTGGAGATGGACGCTTTCTGTCTCTAGCAGCTCTACAGGATTTGTGATATAATTCGAGGGTAGTTGGAATCATTGATTTGGTACAATGTTATCATAATTGTTATCGTATCGTAAATCATACAGGGGTCTGAATCGTATCGTATTGTAAATTGTAAGATTTTTTCAGATTTTCATAAAACATGTCATAAAAAATATATAAAATGTATATAAATAAAAAAATAAAAAACACATCAATCATTCATTTTGTCATGAATATGCAAAAAACAAAAAAAGATGTATCATTCATGTATATATCATTATGTCATAATCAAATTCAAACAATAATCCCTTTTCCCATCCCAGGTACATGTGAGTTTTCTATATAATTTAAAAAATAACATTTTCCCATCCCCATTTATATACATAATGCTCTATTCACTTGTTTCTACAATTCAAAAAGTAAATAAAAAGTCCAAACAAAATCTATTCTTCCTCGGCTGCGCCCTCATCATCTTCCCGATGGGGTTAACATTATCAACATAATCTTCATGTTCAGAATTCGATATCGAAATAAACTCATCTTCCTCTTCTACTTCTACCAATTTCGCTTTTCCTGTTGCCTTGCTTCGAATAGTAAGTTTTCTATGACCCACAAAATAGTTATTGCAAAATTCATTATAATATAAGCTATTAAATTATTAAATAATAATTATAAGACTATGCTACAAGATTAAACAATAAGAATATGAGTCATACCACATCACTCATCTAATTTTGATGTGGATCCGCCTACACCTTGCACATCCTCCAAACCTTTAGCAAAGCATTCACCTATGTCTATCCAGGTGTTATCTGTAGGAAGTGTGGGATCCTCTTTCATCATAATCCATTCATCATCAGATTCCATATATGATAAACATATAGGATCAAAACCTTGGTTTCTCTCTCTTTGCATGACGGACTTCGAGTTGGAGATTATATTTTACAAAGACGAGCGCGTTCAATCTTTGTTGCTCAAGTCTATTCCTCTTCTTTGAATGTATCTGCAAGCCCATGACCGCAATAATATAAGGCTATTCGTCATTACTCACTAGTGAATTCATAGGTTAATTAATGAATTCAATAATGTCTCACTTGCTCAAAATTGCTCCAGTTGCGCTCACAACCAGTAGCACTATATGTCAAAACTTAAAATACAAATAGCTAGCTTTTGCAATTCTAGACACGTCTCTGTAACTCTCCCACCATAGACCTAAAACACAATCATATATAATTTATATAAATAATAGGCACATAATCAAACTCAAAGAAGCAAAATTTATGCAAGTAAAATTACCTGGTTGCTTTGTCGTTCTGGTTAATTTTGCCATCTCTCTTCCAAAAAATCATAGGCATTTTTGAACTTATCCATTTACTCATCATTGATGACCCTCTGCCTTGAATCAGGGACCATTCTTTCAATACAGTCATATAGGCCGATTTTAATCACTAAATCCGGATGAAAATTGTCATCATACCGAAATCTCGGATTTAAGAAATAAGCCGCCGCATGTAAGGGCCTATGCAATTGAAGATTCCATCGTTGGTCTATTATTTCTCATATAGCCGAACATCGTTTCTTCACATCTCTCAAGTTTTTTTCTATGGTCTCTTTCGCCTAATCCATTGCTTCATAAATATATCCGATGGCCGGCCTCACATTTGAATCAACTAGCCGTAGCACCTTGACCAATGGGAGAGTGGTCTTTAGGCAAGACTTGATAGATGGCCAAAAATCTACATCAGCCAAAACTAGTCTTCAACGTGCTTCCCCTTTGGGTTTTGGAGAAGTTGCTGCCTTGCCATTCTTTGGAGGTAAACATTGATCTTAGGCCAATTCTATTTTCACGAATGCTTTTTTAAGTTAAGTAAAACGTAGTAAACCGTGTTACGGCCGATCGAGTCAACTCCCCCTATGCGTGCTTCCTCATCAAATTCAAGACTCAACAATGTTTGTAAATATAGACCGTTATGGCCCTTGCTTTCGCCACGGTCTTTGAATGAACTTGTAGCTTTCCAATGTCTACAAGCATTAGATCTATGCAATGGGCCGCACATGGAGACCAAAACAAAGTCTTCCTCTTCTCCATTAACAATTGACCCGCCTTGACATAAGCGGATGCACTATTTGTAACTACCTGCACAACATTTTCTTCACCAACTCAAGTAACCCTAACAAATTGTCTGCATTTTTTGAAATATCGGACGTATCAAGTATCAACAGATCTTGAAAATACCGTACTACGACTATTAACCAAAAAATTTGTAATCAACCGATTCACTCCATCAGTCCACCCATCCGACATAATCGTGCATCCGATCTTCCGCCATTACTACTTATATACATCAATAGATTTCTCCATCGACTCGACCTCCATCTTTAAAAATTTATTTCTCATTTTATGATACGACGGAAGCTTCAATCCCGGCCCAAATGCAGCAACCACTTCCATCATTGGTTGGAAGAATGGGCTCTTTACAAGATTGAATGGTAGAGCATTCGCATATAGGAAACGCGAAATAAATAGGCACACACTTTCTCTATCTCCCTTCTTCCAGATTTTGTTTAGAGTGGCTTGTTTTTCTTTTGGTCCACTCTTTCTCATAAAGTCATCCATTGTTCTCTCTTTCCACCACCTATTTCATTGACATCATCAATTATACAATTATAGGAACCCTTCCAACATCATATGCCATTTCTTCTTGTTGTCTTTTCTTGCTAACATTAATATCCAATAATTTCTTGAATTTTTTTGCTCCTCATCACCTACTTGGGGACACGCCACAACATTCTTATTCGTTCGGGCTAGGTGATGTTTCGTTTGAAACATACCTCCCCAATATGCCTTCCCACAAAAATTACATCTTAGGTGGAGATCATTGTTCTCATCAATCTTTGAACAATACTCCTATGTAAGATCATTGTCCTTCTTCTATTTCTTTCTCATTTTCAATGCTCAAAATGAACCAACACCGCAAGTCGGCAACACATAAGTAACAAGCCAAGCCTACATACATATTAAGAAAAAAATTATTTAGGCGGCCTTCCACAAACATAGAAGATTACAGATTGATTAAAAATGAGAGAAAATTAATTTACATTTGAAATAAACAAGAAAACTCTTGAAAAATAACTATTTAGGGCCCACATAAACTCCAATCTCTCAAAAGTTGCTACACACACACACACACACACACACACACACTCTAAAACAGAAATTCCTTTTTTTGTTTTTTTGCAAAAAACAAAAAAGGGGACAAAAATCGATTTTTTGGTCGGGCATTGCCGGTTTTGAAGACCGATCATCGAATCGCACAATTCGGATTGGAATAGTATGATTCAGATTGGAATTGTGATTCATATGCTCGATCCATATCATATGACCATATGATATGATATTAAGTGTATTATCGTAAATCGTACAATAATGACAACACTGATCTGGTAGGCTACTTTTTAGGGTTTATAGCTAAAAAATCATAGCTATCAGACTGTCTTAGCTAACACTCAGATCCTGAAAACGGACAATTGAGAGAGGGAGGAAGGGAGGGAACACTGAGAAATTTCGTGCTAGGGTTGCTTTCTATCATTTTTAGTGGTATGTAATAAGTTTTAAGTATTAGAAAGTCCTCATGTAATAAGCTGATCTCTTCAAGTGCTTTCAAGTTTGGTGGAGCCATCCTGAGTTGATTGATCAGTGCATGCCACCTTCCCTTCTAAAGCTAAAGGGATGTAATCTGGAGTTTCTGGGGCTGTAGCTGAGTCGCCGTCTTGGCATCTCGCTTTGTTTTTGCTTTGTTTTGCCTTGTTCTTCTCCTCTTCTCTTAATAAAATTTCATCTTCCTTTCAAAAAAGAAGAAGAAGTTGAGTTAGGAAAGTTTAGTTCTAGAGCTGTTTAGGTGGTTAATATGGCCATAAAGTAAGTAATGAATTTCAATATCGTGCGTCTTCCACATTGAGCAACAACTAACTAAAGAATTCATCCAAAAACAACTACTAAGGAATCACAGAGGGAGATTGGAGACTGGTGGTAAATCAGAGAGGGAGATCGAGATGCAAAGATGAAGGCAGACTCCAAAATTCTACCACTGGCTTTCTGACTCTCTTTGTTGGAAACTTCTGGGAAGAATAGGCAGAGGTGAATTTTTTCAGGGCAGAGTTCGATTGGGGCCTTCTTACTAGCAGTTCTCTGTTCTATTTGGGTGGAGAGTCATGGTTGTTGTTTTCAGAATTGGCTTAGGTTGCCAGATGAGGTGTTCAGAAAGGCAAAGCTGGATGTAATGGCATGGGCCTATTCTAAAAGGGCCCTTAGTTCATTTGTGCTTTAGCCTCTTGAACTCTTGGTCTTCTGTTTTTATTTGTTGTTTACCGAGAGAGTTGTTGCTGACCCCATCATATGAGGTTAATTCATCGTAAAAATCCATCTATTGCTAAAAATTACACTGCTAATACCATACCCCACTATATTTGTTCGTGAGCAGGTCAACCATACAAAACGAGAGCTGCACAATGTCTTCATTAGAGAATTGTACAGGTGCCATGATAAACTAGCCCATTTCATTGATTTCTTGCTATTTCTCCATGCAATGCTTTTGATTGGTTTGCCAGTCAGCAGTCTAGCTTGTCACTATCAGAGTCTGGTTTTCATCTGATAAGATGCATGACCAGTTTGTGTTGTGTCCAAATAGAGACAACCTTTTTGAAGAGATGCTGCAAGAACCGGAAGAAATAGCAACAAAAAGGAAGCGTACTCGAGAAACACTCCGAGTCTTGCAACAGGCTTTCCGGGTGAGTGCATGTGCGGATTGCACATATGTTTCTGATAATGTCAACTGAAGTTATCTTCTTTCCCTGACTTGTGTTGTGAGGAATCAAGTAGAGTGCGGGGCACCAATTTCCTTATTTGGTGCGCTGCCCTCAAATTTGAGACATGGCACAATGGTCTTGATCTGAACTGCTCATCTGGTGGGTCCTCAGATGATTAGCCTCGGTAGAAAAATGTCACTGATTAGACACTCTCACACTGACAACCTACAAATGGACAGTCTAGAGCGTATTTTCAGTGATGGAACTTAATGTGTAAAGACCCATTTGGAATTTGGGCAGCTATAATTGAACTGTGTAATTTGTGGAAGATTCCACTGATCGGACAATCTTTTAGTATCAGACAGGTCAAGTGGACGTTAGAGAATGTCAGTGGTGTATTCGAATGGTGAAAAGCCCACCAACTAAACCTCCGTGATCATCCAATCCATTGCGATTATGGAAATTAAGGTGGGTCCGACCTGATGAACACTTTGGATCATGGACCCTTGTGCTATTTGGTGCAGGCATCAAGGAAATCTGTGGCTGAAATCTGCCCCAAAATTTCCCATGAATTGTGGTTATATGCTAAAAATACCTAACATCACCTAGACTGGTTTCTTTGAAAAACTTCGCCATATTTGGCTTGCGAGAAAAATGATTTGCAAATTTTGGAATTACTCAGTAGAATTTAAAAAATCATGAAACGATACACTTGTAGACAAATGAATATTCCTAATACTACACAGAGGAGCTAGATTTTGTGATTTTTGGAAATTCTACCAAGTAGAGATTCCAGAATAAATCTGCACCAGAAATGACTCTGAGACAAACACCACATTAACTTTTGGTATTTTTACTGATTTGTTATTTCTCACCAGACGCTGGATGAATTACCACTCGAAGCTGAAACTGCAGCAAAAGGTTACAGCCTCAGCTCTGATCCAACTGGGTTGCCAAGGATGCACGGGTTCCCTTCTTCGTCTCTTCACACGACAAGCGCATCAGACTACAACCCGTCCTACTTAGCTTCGCCTAAGAACCCAAAATCCCGGAAATCCCACTCAGGGGAGCAAACGTCGCCATTGCGATCAAACTTGGATTCCAATGGTGGTGGACATCACTTCTGACTCTCATCCATAATCCAATGATAGTAGATACTGTAAGCATTCAAAGTCCTCTTCGGTACTCAAAATTATTTTGTTCAAGTATTAAAGCATTTTTTTTCCTCGCCATCTGAAAAAAAAGAGGTCTGGTTTTTCTTTTTTCATATATACCTTCTGAGCTGGTTCGACGAGTTAAAATGAAAGTCGGACATCAGCTGCATTTGTATAATAATAATAGTATAATTCATTCGTTTCTTCGTGACATGGTGTCCTGTTCAAGGCCTACTGAATGAATGGAGTTAAGAGTTCTGCTACGATGAGCTTTACTGTTGATTTTATCTTTTCAATCTGATGGTGATGATTTTTTATGCAATTAGGTTGTTGAATCTGAGTCATGCATTGCCAGGTTAAGAAGGGAGTTTCTGATTTGCAAGTGGGAAGTGCAGAGGGCACTTGAGCTCTGCTGTTGATTTGATCTTTTAAATCTGATGGTCAGGATATCTGCTGCAATTTGGTCATTGAATCTGATTCATTCATCGCCAGGCAAAGAAAAGAGACTTTCTGATATGCAAGAGCACTTGCTGGCCTCTTATGGCCCCCTTTTTATGAGTGGTAATTCATGGGAAAATGGAGTCCACTTTCACTTTCTTTTTCCATGGATTCCCTTGTATCAACAGGCCCTTATAACAAAACATTGTGCACGCGTGAGACATCCAAACTGCTTATTAGTCTCGGCTTGAAAATGGGTCTGAATATCTCACATGGGATCCATGGACGTGCTCGGGAGAGTGCACCCTCGGATTCCTGAATATGCTATTGGGAAGAGGTGCACCACTAGCCTCATCTGATGTGGTTTATTCCGGTTTGCAGTTAGCGAATGGTTGGGATCATTCACCTGGTGTTAATTTTGGAGATGATCAATCAGCAGTTGGGCCCACTGGCTGAATAGGATGGATATTGCATACAACATGGGTCAGGTGATCCCGGGCCTATCAATGTCTAGGAGGAAAAAAAAAAAAAAAGAAGCCTAGGAAGGGGAGATTTGGGAAAATTTGTCGAGATGTTAAATGACAGAGTGAGGCAATTTTTCTCTTGGTCTGAAATCTCCTGAATAAATCTTTTATCTAAGAAGAGGAACTATTATGTGATCACCAGATACGGTTAGAGATGTACATGAGAGTTCGACTTGTGTACAGCTCTAGCTACAGTAGGTGCAAAGGTTTGATGATCCAGATCCCTGATCTGATGTCCCTAACTTGGATGGACCATGACCCAGGAAAATTCCCAGATTATAAAATCCTACCCATCCATGTCTTTTGCCCATTGCAGTTTTAAGTTTTCCATTCAGGCCGCAGATTGAATCGTTAGGGTCTTCATATGTGCTGGAGATATGTGGCACATGTTTCCCTTCATGGCAAGTAGGACTGTCTCAGTGAGAGAGAGAGAGAGAGAGAGAGAGAGTGATAGATGGTTTGAACTTTTTTTTTTTTTTGAGGGGTGATAGAGGGTTTGTATTAGTGCTTGCAAATTGGGGGTGGGGGAAACATCAAATGACAAAAAACATATTATTACAAAATGGGAAAGATAACCAACGGCTTGAGCAAAGTGATTGTAATGGGGCGGTTAAACTCACCTCTCAAATCCTCACGGTAGAAAATGGCATGCACTGTGCAACTCTGGCAGTAGATAATCCTCAATTAATCCCATCTGTACATCATATAAGGACCAAGTCTCTAGTGCCGATTCTTTACTACAAGCACCAACAGTCCCGCTACAGCCACCAGTAACGCCATGCTAACAACTTCGATGTTCTCACTGATTCTGTAAAACCCAACATATGATTTTGCTACCACAACGGACAGAGCATTGCGCCAATGAACTGCATTGCTTGTTACTGGCAGTAGCTACTCCATGACTTCTTGCACAACATGTATGGACTCTGAAATATAACTGAAAAAAAAAAAACTCTTCAGACATCACCACAGGAACCAAGTTTCTGTACAGTGCAGCCGCTTGGGGAGTCCCATCTTTGGCATATTTGACACGAATGATTTCCAGAATATATGTACATTGCTTCCTGCTACTAAGAATCAGGCCTTTCTATTGTAGAGGACAGACTTAGAAATTCCTTGGTAGCAATGGCTCTGGATAACAATTGGAAAAAAACAGAAAAAAAAGAAAAAAAAAATCAGTTTTCAGCAACATAATCTTTTGCATTTTAATGGACCCCAGACACTAATACATTCTAGAGGTTTGCTAAGCCCACGTGTACAAGGCAATTCACTTACACACCACTGTATGTTCCAGAGTGGCACATGGTCATAAAAGATCAAGCCTTCCGTCCTGCGGACCCCACGATGTAAATCCCCATACCAGAAATTACACCCATAACCTGTTCACTTGTGACTTGTGAGGGGCTCCAGAATGTTAGAAATAGTTTGGCTGTCAGAAAAAACTTGCCGGTAGTGTTTTCATCCATCCATTTCTTTTGTAAATTGTAGCATACCTTTTGATCCGACCTGCCCAAGCTTTGGGTTAAAAAGATGTGATTGGATCTCATGCCACATGTGCCATACTGGTACATGTGGCGGCATGTGGGCTTAGCAAGGTTCTACATTCTAATTGTAGAAAAAATGAATGAATCAACAGAAGTTGGTGATAAACCTGCAAGCAAGATTAATACATTCTCTGTCCAGAAGACCAACCAGGTGTCCTCCCTTACGGTCCTCAACATGTTCCGATACAACCGGAAGTTGATTCACACTATATCTAGTCATAATCCTTTCTGCGAAAAGAAGACTCATGCTAGGTGTTATAGTCCAGACTTCTCTACATCCTTCACCATCCAAGTTGCACATTTCAGAAATCATAAGCTTCCGTACCTGCCTGACATTCCTGGAGTTTAGAATACTTCCAAAAAATGAGAAATATGTGACTTCTTCTCAAGGAATACACAACATCAATGTTACTCGGCCAGCTATTATGCAAAATACTATAAATAATGCACGCTCTTATCCACACTATATACAACGTGAGCAACTTTTGGATGGTTTTGCCCGTGTAATTAGTAGTGGGGAGAGAAAAGTCCACAGCCCTTCAACCAATGGGCATTTTTGTCCTTTCAATTCCTTCCTAGGAGTAGCCACATCAACTTCTTCTCTTCTTTGTGTGCAATCCATACGGAAGACATAGTGTTAGGTAGCTAGTACAACAAAGCCTTTGTGGGCCCATTGGGATGAATCTGCAACATCCACACCGTACATCTATAATGCTGGCTTATGTTTGGATGTCAGCCCAAAAATGAAGTGGATCTAAAGCTCGAGAGGGTAACAACACCAGAAAAAGTGGGCATGGGCCACCCACCATCACCACCATTGAAACCCTTTTCTTTTTTTTTTTTTCTTTCTCTCTCTTTGAGTGTAGCCACACCCTTTCTCTCATTCTTTCCCCCACTCTCTCCACACGTAACATCATGCCTCCCAATCCATATAAAAGAACAAATAGACACTAGACTCATTCAGAACTTTGCCTATGAATTGGCTTGGCCAGGATCTGATCTCTCAGTCCTAGAAAATGTCACAATCATGGCCCAAGAGGATGACCAACTTGCCGATCCTTTCGTAAGAAGCAGATGCTTCTGATTAATTTTTATATTTGTTTCATGTTTGCTATTGGGCAGGTTGGAATGTTGTAGCAATTTTCGGAATTTTCATCTGAACCGCCGTTCACTTGAAGAAAATCATCCTTGTCAATCCATAATAGCCTAAAGAATCAGTTCATTGGTACATTCCTGGTTCTCCCTGAACTTAACCCTTACCCACCTACCTGAACTTTACATTGAAGCTCCCTATGGCCTTCTTTTTTTCAGCATTTCCCCCTGAATTTCTGGTTTCTAATTCCATTTCTCTCTTGATTTTTACCATTTTTCAAGAACTCAGCTGAGTTCATCTTTTGTTTACTCAACTGAGTTACCAAGGTTGACCGATTTCCAGGCTGATTTAAATTTCTTTAGGACCTGTTTGGGTGCCACTTAGAAATGAGTTCATTGCAATCATGTTACCAAAAAAAGAAAAGAGAGAAATCTACCATGTAATTATGATAAACTAAAATGAGATGAACAAATTATTAAGTGGCGTCCAAACAGGCCCTTAGACATTGGATGCAGTACTGAGAAAGGATGGGTGAATCTTCCCAAAAAAAAAAAAAAAAAACCAATCATGTGAAAGCTGACCCAAGTACTGATGATGATCAGATCCAAGGTGGTTTTACCTCAGGGTTCTTGGACCTGGATCTTGCCACTTTGCTGAACTCTTGAACATCTCCGAGTGTCACCAATCCTATCACGAAGTTGTCACCATCAACTATAACTGCACACGACTGCTTCTCTGCAAACATGAGAGTCACTGCTTCCGTTAAAGAAGTGCCCCTCAAGACAGTAACATATCTTGTTCGCATAGCTTGTGAAACAAGAATCCTTTCTTCCAACTTTTTTGTTTCAGTTCTGTAATCATCCACACAGAGTGAACTCTCCAGTTCACAGAGCTCATTCACATAGGCTCCACTTGCAGAAACAGAAGATATCTGACTTGAAAACAATGAAGATGTTTCAGGTTTCTGTATGGTGCTGGTCTTTGCTTCCAAAGATGACATTCTATCTCTGGCTTCCTTATTTCTTGTTTGGGATGACGCAATCCATGAGGATAATCCCACAGCCCCCAGTAGTGGTAGAACTATGCGGTAGTCCTGTGTCAGCTCAAAAAGTAGCAAAACTGATGTCAAAGGTACTTGACACACACCTGCAAGAGTAGCAGCCATCCCCACCTGCAAATGAAAACCATCGAGTATAAATGCATGCCTAGATACATGAATGAAGGGTTTCATTTATAGATAGAACCCCAAGATAGAACCCCAAAACCATCTATACACTAAACCATATCTCAGTATCAACATTAGGATGGAGCCTATCTGATTTCCAAATGCCGCAGCAGTTCATTTATGCACAACAGCATTTCAAATTGGTTACACATAAAAGGTAAACATGGCTAGGAAGTTCAAAAGTTTAGGGGGGCTTTCTACCGGTTGATTGATTGCCTTGAAAAGGAAGAATCCTATATAACAAGGATAGCATTAAAAAAAAATTTACTGTGTTAACCACACATTTTGGACATGTAGATATTTGTATCGGGAAAACTTTAATTCATCTTATATTCCAGTATTTTAGCGGTATGCATCCACTTTTTATTTACATCTCACTGTATTTTCTTATGCAGATACATTTCTCTATATCTACTGCTTTTATGAAATTAATATAATAATACATTTTTCAAAGTCATAATATGTACAGGCAAGTTGGCTGTTGGGTTTTTCAAGGACCCAATGCCTGACACCAAGAAAAATGCATATCCAAGTTACATGGCAATAAACAAAAAGAACCATAGTGAAAAGGAAGGAAATCCAAAAAGCATGTCACTAATTTTGTACATAAATTGGTGATTTCTATGCACCATATAACATTATCTAATACATACATCTGAAATGGAGTGGATGGAGAAAAGAGAGGGAAGAGGGAAGGGCCCGATATCGGAGGATGGGCAGTCCGAGTGGCAGATGATTAGGACAAAAAAGACGGTGCGACGGGGAGGTGGGCGAGGAGGGGAGCTTCCTCTATCGGAATACCGACCCTTTTGTGGAATATTTCCCGGAGGGTAGGTCTCTAGTTAATTTCGAAAGGGTGTTTGGAGGTTTTGGGGTGGTAATGGAAGTTGTGGTCCCGAAAGATAGACTCTCAAACGCTCCAAGAGGTTTTGTGTTTGTGAGAATGAGCACAATGGAGGAGTGACACAGGACTGATGCATGAACCAAATAAGATGTGAGATCAAGTAGCAGAATTAAGATAATTAACAAAAAACACAAGCATTGCCATAACAATCACGAATCCCATGAAAACCAAAAGAACATCATGCATGATCCTAGCCTAGGTTACCAACATCATCATACAAGATCATTAAATAAAACGAAACTAGGATCTAATGGATGTAGGGACATCCAATTAGCATAGGATATAATCTATCTCAAAGTAGAAGGCCTAATACAACCTAGGGTAAAAATTAGGGTTTGGGTAATTTGGGAAAGTAGGAAAATTAGAGATTTTAGGTTTAGGGTTAGGGTTTTGAGAATAGAAGAAAGGGGTTTTGATACAAAGATGATGGGAAGTCAAATGGGGGCAAGGTGTGGCCGTACGGCTAACTCGAAGGATTCACACGTGCGGCCGTACAGTCACACATGCGGCGTGGGATGGACGGGTTAGGTCGGTTAGGGTTTGTGATTGTGGATAGGTAAATGAAATATGGGTTTATGAAAGAATGAATGCTTAGGATGGGAGAATCGTAGAATTTGAAGAAAATACATTGACGGAGGAGAAAAGAGAAGATGGTGTGGGGATAGATGGAGACCTTGCAACTCCGTTGGTGAATATTAGCATCGCACCAGTCTTTCTTCCAAATCGTATAGAAGTATCTTCACATTGCATGAAGATGGAAGAAGAAAGCAATAGCTTTTCTCTCTCTTGTTAAAAAAATAAAAATAAAAAAAATCACAAAATCCAATGAGGGAGAGGGTCACACACCCACCCTCTTTTATAGCTTCAAGAAAGTTAAAAAATTACAATAAACACCCTGTTTTGTGAAATTTGATGAAAATATCCCTAATCTAACTAAAATCAACTAAAAACACTCATAATGGTGTCCAAACATAAAATAAACAAAACTAAATCCTATAAGCTGATAAAATCTAAGAAAAACTAGTGTGGACGCTCCATGATCAATGACCTGATCACATGATCCAAAGGCCCGATTGTCACGTCCCTCCGATCCAACGGTCTGGATCACTCCATAAAGCAGTCCATGTGCATCTTCCCAGTGTGGGGTCTTTAGCACGATCACGGATACTCACCTAGTCACGGGAAAATTGGTGTGATGCGCCTCCTTTGATACGTACGCAAGGATATACGTGAAGTGATATCCTCATCAATGAGGTTAACAACGTTGTCTACCATTTGAATGGGGAGAGCTTTGGGGGGACGAAGATCAAAGTGCAAAGAGCAAAGTACGGCCCGAAAAGGAAGCATAAAGAACAGAAGATGGATTTCAATGTAGGAACTTCGTTAGAAAGAAAGAGGATTAGATTAGGGAATAGAGAAAAAGAGGCACAAGTTAAGAATTAATATTGCCTCTTATGGAAGGTAAATCCTATTAGGAGAGGCAAAATACTAAGGAAGTGGTAAGTCATGGAGTAAAATGGGTGTGGACGGATTTGTCTGATGAAATTCCAACTGTGACGATTCATAACAAGGTTTTAGAGAATTCTCTCAGGTCCTTTCAGTTTAGTTTCATTGTTTCGATGGAGGTGGGGGTCTTGAAACAAAGAGTGGTGGAGCCAATGTGTTCCGAAACAATAACGGTGGCCGTAATGGCCACCATCGTTACCATTATGATATGGGTCGTAACGGCCGTTACAACCCTTTTTTATTTTTTGAAAAAACTGTTACAGGATCGTTACGGGGCCGTTACAAGGCCTTTACGGCCTATTTTCTCCGTAACGGTCGTTATGGCCATTTCGACCCCGTAACGCGTAACGGTTATGACCGTTACTGTTACATAACGACCATTATGTAACTGGTTTTGAATACATTTGGGTGGAACGGATCATCGGATTATGTAGTGCAATAGAAGAAGAGGATGTGATTGTCAAACGAATACAATCAGATAAACTACTTCTTTCATTGGGCAACAAATATCAGGCATGGGAGGTATATGGGGCTTCTAAGGGCCTTTGCAACGATCTCATAAAAGACGTTCTTAGATGGGGGGACTGGTCAATCTTTGGGTGGGAAGAGCACTTGTATCAGATTTCGAAGATTCCGTTGGAGCTTTGGATGGAGACCTTTAAAGAACTTGGAGCTTGTTTCGGGGAGTTAATGGAGATCGATACAAAATCAGAGATCAGTTGTGACTTTTGAAATGCGTTTTCCCCGTCTAAAGATTCGGAAGAAGAAGACAACTCGTCCTCCAACTCAGATTCATTTAAAGATCGAAGATGCGGTTATCGTAATGTCGGTAGTGCAGGAAAAGGAGAGCGATCTTGCTTTCGAGTTGATAATTTTGTTGTTAGAGGCCAAGGACGATGATGACGATGGTAGAACTCCATTCGGGTGCTCCCTCGAGACTCTGGAATGAGATTTTGAGTGTTGTCGACTTGGGATTGATTTGAAAAAAGGCGGTGCAAAGGTGTTCTCTCGGGGATCGACGCATGTTCAAATAAAGGAGCTTCCGAACAGATTTTCTCTTTTGGAGAGAATGTGTCATGTGTCTCCCCATATCAAGAGATTTCTCAAGAGACGAGAAATTTGGAAAATGGGCTGAGTTCCCTAGTTGGTGCTCGATCGAATAGGGTTGAGTTGTCGCCCGCATGTGTGGCCTACATGTCAGGGGGATAACTTAAGTTGTAGCATGTGTGATACTCTCCCCTTCTAAACCCGATTCCAACGCTTTCTGGGTGCTACGCGACATCCCTCAGTGTGCGGAGCAGTTGGAGAAGGAACCTGAGAGCAAATCTTCCTCCTAGTGTCGTGGTTTCTTCGATCTCGACAGCGATTCTTCCTTAGCTGGATGCGGCTTCTTCAATTTCTTTTCTTTTTCCCAAATTGGTGAAGAATAGCTTTGGATCTAAGTGGTGAGATGGTAGACAAGCTTCCTTTGCTCAAGTCAGAGTAGGAGGTGTACGTGATCAGAGAGAGAATCAATATTTTCTAACATTTCATTCGTCGGTAAGCACTGCGATTGTTGATTCTGGGCAAAATAATTTACCAAAAGTGTTTGTCTTTCTAGATCGTCAAATAGCTCTCAGTGAAGAACATGGGACTTACAAGGTTCCTTCCCCTTTTCCTAGTGAGTGAGAATTTAATTTCGAGGAAGAATGGCCCTTTTTGGGTGAGGTGAGGACTCCATAGAAAGAACAAGGGAAAAACGTTTCAATTTGAGTCTTTGATTTCCTTGTTTCCAATCGTTACATAATTATTTGTGAAGAACAAGGGATTTCAAGTTCTCTCCTCCTCCGCTGACCATCGACAAACCGATCTTAATCCAAGTGTGACAAGGACATCAGAGGAAGTAGGTTCTCAAATCCCAATTCTTTGTGCTTCACTAGTGATCGATTGTTCTTCTCGAGGTGCAGAAAGTTCGGGGAACTCGGCAATGGGTCAAGCACGGTTTCTTGTCTTTGGGAACCTACTCCCCTTACAGAACCAGAGGATTTCTATGGCGCAAGGAATGAGGATAATTAAATTGGTCACAATGGAGGTGGCTCGATCAGTGGGGGTTAGATTTGGGGACGGACCATAGGATTACATAGCTTACTTTGAATTTGTTGAGGAAAGGGGGAGGCCATTAATTCCTAAACAGGTCCATTTCAATTTAATGAATACGACAATATTAGAAGACAACAATCTTATTGGTGGAGATGGAATTGAGATTAGAATGAGTGGGTGTAATAAGGGTTCAACAAGTTCTAGATGAAGATAATGTCTTGGAATGTTAGGGGAATGGGTTGTGCCCAAAAGTGGGCTCAAATAAAAGATGTGTCGGAATTTCAAAATTCAAATAGCAGATTTGGAAAAGGTAGATATGAGGGTGATTAATTTTGTATGGTGGGGAGAACAGAATGATTGGGTAGTGCTAGATGCAATAGGTTCAACGGGAGGTATTCTGGTGATATGGAATTCGCGGTGTGGCAGAAAGAGGACAGTTAGGTAGGGGAATATTCGGTGTCAGTGGTCTTAAAAGATATTGTGTTGAGATTTGTCTGGATGTTCACAACAGTATACAGGCCGTGTAAACTAAGATTTCATGGTGAGCTATGGAACGAGTTGGATAGGTGGAGTAGATGGCCTATTCCTTGGTGCTTGGGAAGGGACTTTATTGTAATTCAGTTTACTAATGAGAAGTTTAATGAGGGGAGGTTGTCTGAAAGTATGAAAAAAAAATCTACATGGATCTTAAAAAATGAGCTGGTGGATCGAGGGGGGGGGGGGGGGGGGGGGGTTGTAAGATTCACATGGTCAAATGGTTGAGTTGATCCAATCATGTCTAGATTAGATAGGTTCCTTATATCAACGAAATGGGCGGAGAAATTCCCTTTGATACCCCAGAACGGAATGCCCAAACCTTTTCCGAAATTGCCCGGTGTTGCTTGAGGTAGATAAAGAGAAATGGAGTCCCCGCCTTTTTAGATTTGAGCTAGCTTGGTTACAGGTTCAAGGGTTTGTGAAGAAGATAATAGAATGGTGGGCTTCTTTTCCATTTTATGGGGGGCAGGCTTTTCTTTATTTCAAAAGCTCAAATTACTAAAGAAGAAGATTTGTGATTTGAAAAAAGAGACCTTGCTAGGTCGGGAGGAGGAAACGTCATTGCGGCTTCAGGAATTGTAGAGGTTGGATATAAGAGAAGAATCAGGGTAACTGTCAGAGGAGGAGAAAGCATGGCAAGAGGTCTATTGTGCGAAATATGGTGCTAGACTTCAGGAGGATGAGATTAAATGGCATCAATGACCGAGGGCCCTGTGGCTCAAAGAAGGCGATAAAAATACATAGTTCTTTCATGGGATTGCCGGTGCTAGAGCTCGCGCTAACAAGATTAAAGTTCTTTGGGAAGATGGTGAGAGGTTAGAGGGGAAAGAAAAAAAATGTGGTGCTATAGTGGAGTTCTATAAGAATCTTTTGTCAAAAGACTCTTGGCGTTAACCCCCATTAGATAATTTGTGCTTTGATGCTCCAAAAAAATGGGTTTCGGGCAAATGGAGATCTTGGATAAGGAATTGTGTTTCCTTTCCTAAATTTTCTATTCTTATTAATGGATCTCCCTTCAGCTTTTTCAAGTCCTCTCGTGGCCTGAGACAAGGAGACCCCCTCTCCCCTTGTTATTTCTCTTTGTTTCTAAAGCTCTTAGTGGTTTACTCTCTAGGGGGCAAGACTTGGGTCTCTATAAAGGTTTCAGCATACCCAATCTTAACTCCCCAATTTCACATATGCAGTTTGCTGACGACACGCTTGTCTTTTGTCAGGCAGATGATAGGATGATCTCCTCTTTGGGTATGATCTTTGTGTTGTTCGAGGTCATTTCAAGGCTAAAGATCAACCTACGGAAGTTTGAGTTGTTTGGGATTAATATTAGTCCGGAGGTTTGCTTGTCTTTTGCTGATTTTTTGTGTTGCAAGGTAAGTGAGCTTTGTGTTCTTTACTTAGGGGTCCCTCTCTGTATAGTTAAACCTCCCCTAGCTCTTTGGAATAGGATTGTTGAAAGAACGGAATTTAAATTGTCTTCCTGAAGTATGAATGCCCTCTCCTTGGGTGGGAGAATTAACCTCATTAAAGCTTCCCTTTCGAAACTGCCCATCTACTACCTCTCCCTCTTTATATGTCCAAGATCGATCATTGTTAGGATTGACAAGTTACGGTGGAATTTCATGTGGCAAGGTAGTTCTAAAGGAAATAAATTTCTTTTGCTAAAGTGGAAAGAGGTTTGCTTATCTGTTGAGGAAGGGGGGGCAAACATCAAGGATCTCTCCCTTGTGAACGAAGCCTTGTTAGGCAAATGGGTTTGGAGATTTGGTCTGGAATTTGATTGCCTCTGGCATCAAGTCATTTCAGCTAAATACGGTACTTCCCCTCTAAGGTGGTGGAATAAGCCTTCATCGCTCTATAGAGCTTTGTTTATTTGGAAAGGTATAGCCAGAAGTGCCCCCCTGGTCTTCGAAAGAATCTCCCACTCTGTTGGGAATGGGTGCAGAATTAAATTTTGGATCGACTTCTGGTGTAGTAACCAAATTTTGGTTGAATCCTTTCCATCTCTTTTTACGATTTGTGTGAATAAGGATATTCTTGTCAAGGATTGTTTCACCTTCTGAGAGGTATCTGGCTCCCCCCTTTTCGTAGGAACTTGCTTGATTCAGAAGTCGAGGACTTTACTAGTCTACTTTCTCTCTTGCAAGATATCTAGCTCGTTGTTGGGGTGGAAGATTCGATGAGATGGAGTAATTCAGCATTGAATGTCTTCTCTGTTCGATCTTTCTACAAATCTCTTACTGCAGGCTCCTCTGTCTTGCCTTCGCATATAGCTTCCTTGTGGAAATATGGAGTTCCTCCCAAAGTTGCTGCTTTTGGTTGGTTGCTGAGAAGAAACAAAGTTCTCACTATCGACAACCTCCAAAAACATGGAATGTGCATCCCGAATGTCTGTCTCCTTTGCCTTCATTCTGAAGAAACAGTGGATCATTTCTTTATCCATTGTCCCTTCTCAACAAACATTTGGTGGATCATCTTGAGACTCTCTGGGGCCTCTTGGGTGCGGTGTTGGGGAAAAGAAAATGGAGGATCCTCATGCTTGTGATGTGGGCCATCTGATCTAAAAGAAACAATCATTGTTTTAGGAATACTTCAGTTGCAGCGGCATGGGGTTTTTCTCGGGTCCTAGTCATGTATAGGGATTGGGCTCCTTAATTTGTGGGTGTTTGTGGGTCTTTGATGTCCTGGGGACAGCTGATGTATAGGTTTAGGCTTTGTTCTTCTCCTTTTGCTTTTGTTTTTGTCTGGTTTGTTTGATGCTTCTCTGTTTTCTGTTTCCTTAGTCAATAAAATCCTTACCTTAAAAAAAAAGGTCTCTCATCTTAGGGGGCATATTCTCTAGAGAGACCTTTCTTAAAAGAAGTAAAGAAAATGGCGGCACATTTGGGAGGTGATAAAGCTCCGGGTCCCGACGGTTTTCCATTAGCATTTTATCAAAAATTCTGGGGGGTCGTCAACAACTTTTATTTGGCAGTACGGTGCTCTGTTGAAGGTTGTGGTTTTCGGTTGGTTAGTAGGTAGGAACAAGGTTCTTACTATTGATAACCTTTCAAAGAGGAGTATGGTTCTTCTTAATGCTTGCTCGTTATGTTTGCAAGATGCTGAGTCAGTAAATCATATGTTTCTTCATTGTTCTTTTGCAAGAGAGGTGTGGGATTTCTTCTTCCAATTGTTCCGGGTTCTATGGGTGACTCCGGGTTCAATTGAGGATTTTCTCCTATCTTGACACGGATGGGGTGCAGGGAAATCAAAGAAAAAGTTATGGAGGCTTAGTGGGCTAGCGGTGTTGTGGGCTCTTTGGTTAGAAACAAATGGTCAAGTATTCAAAAACAAGAGCAATGAAGTGGAATATTTGTTCAGGAGGGCTAAATCTTTAGTCATAGATTGGATTTCGGTTTCTAATAGCTCTTTTCCTTTTCCTTTGGGCTGGCGGTAGTTGGTCCTTTGGTCTTCTATTCTTTCATATATATTGGTTGCGGCCTCATCTTCTTACCTAATGGTGCTACTCCTAAGTTCTCTCAAATGCATTAATTTCTAATTCTATACTTGTCTTGCCACTCATCCATCTCAACATCCTCATTTCAGTTACGCCAATCCTGTGAACATGTTGTTCCTTGACTACCCAACATTCTATTGCATAAAGTATGGCTGGTCTTATAGCTATTGCATAAAATTTCCCCTTCAGTTTCATTGGTATGCAGTGACCACAAAGAACTCTAGAGGCGCATCTTCACTTCATCTACCCAGCTCTAATTCTATGAGCAACATCCTTCTTAATCTCTCCAATTTCCTGAATTTTCGACATGAGATATAAAAAGCGGTTATTTTAGGGTACTTCTTAGTCAACAATCTTAATTAATTCTTCGTTTCCACTCCTATTGCTACTAAAATTGCATTTCATATACCGTTTTAGTTTTTGGCAGAAGGGGTCAAACCAGTCGAGCAAAAGATGAGAAGATTAAGGCCAGATTTTGGAATGAAAGTTAAGGAGGAAATGAATCGAGGTTTTTCTTTATTAGCCTCTGATTATTCTGATTGGATTTCACGTCCTTCAGTAATACTAAAACTCTTCGATTCTAAAGCACCTCGCTTATAGTTCTAGCTTTGCATTTACCCCTCCCTCATCTCATCAACCAAAACTATGTCATCTGCCAATAACATACACCATGTGACCTCTTTTTAAATGCCTCATTAACTTGTCCATAACCATTGCAAAAAGATACAAGTTCAAGCTAACCCCTTCTATAAGCCTACAATAATTGGACACTCACTTCTCTCTCTATTAGTGGTCCTCACATTTGTTGCCGCTCCCTCATATATCCTTAATCATGTCAATGTATCGTCTTGAGACTCCCTTCTTTCCCAACACCACTAAATTAACTCTCAAGGATTGTATGCTTTCTGTATGTCAATAAAGACCACTCTCCTTATATTTCTCCATAAGTCGTCCAAGCATGAAAATAGTCTCAATGGTGGACCTTCCTAGCAAAAATCCAAAATGATTTTCTGATACATTTGTATCATGCCTAAATCATTGCTAATATAAAATATAAAAAAAAGTCTTTGCTCAATTACTCTCCACAAAGTTTCGTAGTACGACTCATGATTTTAATCCTAGGATAGCTAGTGCAGCTCTGTATGTCTAGTTTGTTATTATTAGTACCATGGTACTTTCCCTCCATTGTCTACATTTTCTTTAACCTACAGTCTTGTTGAACAGCTCTTTTACCCAAAAACTAATGTCTCCCATGCACTTCCAAATCTCTACTAGTAGACCATCTGGTTCAAGGGCCTTTCCCATCTTCATCTTTCTCAAATCTTCTTTTACTTTGGGTATCCTAATCCGATGAAAGTATCTAGCCTCCAGCCTCATTTTGAGTTGATGATTCCTTCTATCCCTAAACTCTTAGAATGGTCATCATTTAACAAGCTCCAGAATAGCTTATCCAAATCCCATTGGTCTCGTCGTCCTTAATCATTGCTCTCAATGCATTTAACTTGATCTAAGTCCCTACCATTCCCCTCTCTCATTTTTGCAAGTTTGAAGACATCTTTCTCACCTTCTCTTGTTCCCAATCAATTGTAAAACACATCATACACCACAACTTTTAGCTTCACCTACTACTTACCCGCATTCTTTTTAGTGTTTTGATATTCTTCTAAATTCTCCTCAGTTCTAGTCCCTTGCCAAGCTCTAAAAGATGATTGTTTCTCACTAATAACCTTTTGTACCTTGTCATTCCACCACCCAAGTTTCCTTATACGAGTGGTTTTACCTCTAGTTACTCATAAAACATCTTTCACCACTTACCCAATGCATTCAACTATCTCATTCATGGTATCCAAAAACAATGATGTAATGGTAACGGTGGGGGTCGTTATGCGATACAAGGCTGTAACGGCAATTTTGAAAAAACAAACAAACAAGCGAAGGCCCGTAATGGCCCTCTAATGGCTGTAATGGGCTGATGGGACCAATACAATTTCTTCATTTGAAAGGAAAAATTAAAAAATAAAATTGACATTACAAGGCCGTAACAGCCCAAATCATAATACCGTTATTGAATACCTTGATCTCATCCTACAAAACATTAACTTCTTCCCCACCATTCAGCCTTCCTTCTTCCATCAATTTATTACTGTCTAGGTCTATTGATGCAAATCAATTTATACATCTTAATCTACGACCTACGTTAAACTTTTTTTTTTTTTTGGTAGGTGATCTAAAATTAAACTATTTGATAGGATATAATATAAACCAAGCGGTATGTTCCCTATATCATTATATGCTTCATATGGGTGTCAACATATGCCAGGCATGGGCCTACTCCGGGTCACCCAAGCCCAGCCCAAAAATACGAGGTCCTAGTCTGAGCCTGACACAAAACCATAAAGGTCCAAACTTATCAGTCCTCAGCCCGACCCAGTAAGCCTACGCGTGGCCCATTAGGTAGTTTCTACAGGCATATTGATTGTAAACTTTTAACTGTATGCGTGACTATTGTAGATTATTATTGTTGATGCAAAAATCTGGTTCACCCTCGCTGAGCTGCTAGACCTTCAAACACCTACACAGGAAGAAGACAAGGGAGACCCTGGCTAGAGTAGGGGACCCTCCGATGCCAAAGTCAGGCTAGGAATTTGGGTTTGGAAGTATCGAGGAGTTTTGGGTGAGAGATTTTACGTACCTTTTCATATAAATGGGCCCCTTATTTATAGTATAGTGGACTAGAGATGGTTCTTGATCTTAGGCATATTTTGCATAAGTTTCTCAACCGTTACGCGAGATTTCTGGTGAAGATAAGATCAAGTGGTCAAACCCTGAGAAATTTGATGCAGATGGCTAAGGCTGAGGCTGAGGTCTATAGCCGACCTACCGAGGCCGAGGTGGTCTTGGCCGACCTAACATGGGGGTAGTATGCCGACCTGACCTAGGTACTCGGATTAGCTTTGAGCCTCCCCTTGTCATTGGTCATTGAGGAGTATGTCGACCAGCCTTCATATGTAGTAAGTGACCGACCTCTCTTCCATTGAGGAGCTCATTGGTCATGACTGGCGCTGGCCGACCTCATGTCCCGCAGAGATGTCCGAGCTAACCTCTTCTCTTTAGCCAATCCATTTTTACCCATAACAGTAAGCCCTCTTACTTTCGAGCTCGCGCAGCAGGCTTGGGAAGTAAGTTGGTTTTGGTGAGGTCGAATATTTTAACCAAATAGTAGCGTTGAGGTGAGCTCTTGAGCTCTTCCTTTTACTAGGGGAATTTTGCTTTTGTCGAACAGATGGGTTAGCTGCAATGACCCCTTCATGAGGGGCCGAGCAGTTTACTTAGGAGGATTATTTTTCCTTGCAATAAGAGATCCTCATTATAGATCATGCGATTCGAGTGGCGTTACCAATTAGTGGTCCGACCTCTTCTTTAAGGGTCGGACGACTAGTTAAGGACTATTTTTCCGTTGGACTAAGGGAAGTCCTCGTAATCGGTCGCATAGTTCTAGTAAGAGGGACTTTCTTCCCTTTAATTGAGAGAAGTCCCATTAACTCGGATCGTCGATACATTTAAAAGAAATTCCTTTCTCCTAACTGAGAGAAGTTTTTTATTGTCGAAAACACAATAGTAGAATCATGAGCGCCTTTTTCCCTTTTTAAAATGTAAGTCGCTCTTAGTCGAGTAGGTCGGAGTTGGCCGACAAGTCTTATTACCAAGCTCGGTCGTCAAGTTTCCTTGCTCAGCTCAGCTTCTTTCAATACCTGCTCCGGCTTGGTGTTCAAGGGAGTGTACTGATGAAAGCGATTTTTCGGATGTCAGTTGATACAATGGTTTCGATCTTGATCGTCCTCTTTCTTTCTTTTGGCGTTAACGTCAGAGGGCTCCCCTCCTTCCCTTCGTTTCCTATCCTCAGTCGAGTTATTTCCTCTTTGAGCAACTTTTCGTGAATTAAAGAGCTCCTCGACATTGGAATATTTTTGAGCTCGGTTAAGTAGGTCGGTGATGGTAGTCAGGAGGTTCTTACCAATAGACAAGAGGAACTTCCCTTGTTTGAGGCCAGCTACCATGGCAGTCAAAGCTATCTGGTCGGAATAATCGTCGACCTGGACAGCTTCAGCGTTGAAACGGATGAGGTAGTCTCTTAACAACTTGTCCTCCTGCTTGATTGTGAGAAGATGAGCTTATGGCTTTCTTTTGTCTCTCCCACCGATGAACTGTGTGAGGAAGGCTTTGCTGAGCTACGAGAAGGAACTAATGGACCTCGGCTTCAACTGCCTGAACCAGCGCCAAGCAGCTCCTGATAAGGTCAGGGAGAATGCTCGGCAAATTACAGGGCCCGAGGCGCCGTGAAGCTCTATCCGGGCTTTGAAGGACTCGAGGTGCTCGGATGGATAGACGGTTCTAGAGTAGGGGGTTATCTGCGGCATCCAGAACTTAGGCAGAAGCGGAGATGCCATAATGTCATCATTGAATGGTGGTTCGGTTTCTCCTAACATGGCCTCTACTGAGGTCGGCACTCGAACATGGTAGGTTTGTTTGATGTCGTTGATCTGCCCTCGAATTTTCCTGAGCTTTACCTTCCAAGGGCCCCCGTTCTTGGCCACTACTTTGGGAGCTTTTCCACAACTCTTCCTCTTTGGCGTGGGGTGTTGGTCGGAGTCTGCGAGCGTGGTTGCTCTCGAAGTATGGGAAAGAGCCTGGGCTAACAGCTCAGGAGGTTGCTTGTTTCTCTGCGAGTTGATTGGCGCTTGAGGTGATGTTGTGGTAGCACCATCCTCCGCATTGCGACTGAGGGGTGGATTTTGTCTCTCCAGGAGTTGCATGAGTCGATCCATGCTTTTATTCAGGGCTTCAACTCGATTCTCCAAGGAGACTAATCAACCACCCCGGGTGCGGGATCGAGGAGCGGGCGCTGCGAGAGTAGAGTCAGCCCGCTGCTGTAAGGCTAGGCACCCTGCTCGGCTGATGATTCAGGAAGAGATGGGATGACTGTAGCAATGGCAACTAGAGCTTTCTTCTTTCCTTTCGCCATTGTTGTTTTCTGGTAAAGCAGGAACGACTTTGATGTCGTTCCCACAGACGACGCCAAATTATTGATGCAAAAATCTGGTTCACCCTCACTGAGTTGTTGGACCTTCAAACACCTGCACAGGAAGTGAGACCCTGGCTAGAGCAGGGGGGCCTCCGATGCCAAAGTCAGGCTAGAAATCTGGGTTTGCAAATATCGAGGAGTTTTGGGTGAGAGATTTTGCACACCTTTTCATGTAGATGGGCCCCTTATTTATAGTGTAGGTGGGCTAGAGACAGTTCTTGATCTTAGGCGTAATCTTTACATAAGTTTCTCAATCGTTACGTGAGATTTTTGGTGAAGATAAGATCAAGTGGTCGAACCCTGAGAAATTTGAGGCAGATGGCTGAGGCTGAGGTCTATGGCCGACCTAACCTGCCAACTTGCCGAGGCCGAGGTGGTCTTGGCCAACCTGACTTGGGTACTCGAATGAGCTTTGAGCTTCCCTTTATCATTGGCCATTGAGTATGTAGACTTACCAACCTGCCGACCAGCCTTCATATGTAATAGGCAATCGACCTCTCTTCCATTGAGGAGCTCATTGGTCATGACCGGCATTGGCCGACCTCGTGTCCCGCAAAGATGTCCGAGCTAACCTTTTCTCTTTAGCCAATCCATTTTTACCCATAACAATTATAATGGCATGGGTTGGTGCTGGCCAATTTGGTCCAATGGATCAATTCACATGAGTGAGCCCAACCCAGTTATTAATTAGCCCTAAACTTTCAAACCAACCCAACAGGCTAGGAGTTAAGCCCAAGCATGAACCAACAGACTAGCCCACGCAATATGCTTCATCCAAACTTTTCCACCTAACAAATAAGCAAATTGTTTGTTCAAGTGATGCAAATTACAGCGGGAAATGTGTCTGTGATGGATGCTAAAATGTGTCAAACATGGGAGCAGGGTATTCAAAATCAGTTATGTAACAGCCGTTATGTAACGGTAACAGTCATAACCATTACACGTTACGAGTCGAAACGGCTGTAACGGCTGTTACAGAAAAAACAGGCCGTAAAGGCCCTGCAATGGTCCCATAACGGTCCGTAAGGGCCCGTAATGGACTCTTAACAGACCGTAATGGTCCTGTAACGGTTTTTTTTTTTTTTTTTAAATGGTCGTAGCGGCCATTACGGCCTGTATCACAACAATAACGATGGTGGCCGCTGCAGCCACTGTTACCATTTGGAACACCTTGCGTGGGAGACTAACGGAACTACTAAAGTGATTGTAGAAATTTGAATCTTACATCAGAATGATGCTTGAAATCACTAAGAAAGTCCAGGAAAAATCCACATGCAGTAAGCCGATATAAATAAAGGCTGTGAACAAGTTGTTCAACAGGCTACTAACCTAAAGCTTGTAATCACCACAAAGAAATCATGGAAAAACTGTTTTATACTTATTCCATATTTATGAATACATGCATGTCGGATATGAATACATGCTATTTTGGGTCATACACAAGTACACAACTGGTGTTCCATGCATAAAGCATGTACAAATCTGAAACTTTATGCACATTGTTTTATAGCTGCTTTAAATAACATACGCTGCACAGCGTGTAGCTTACTATGTAGTGCAGCTTAGCCTTCATGCTGCATAGCTCATGAAAAATAACTTTTAAGTCACAAGTAGCCTACGTTACAAGCTAATTAGCATATGCCATATGCTACATGCCACATAGACCATGCTAACACGCTGCGTAACTTACACTGCAAGTTATTTTTCACTAAAACATTAAAATCAATTAATAATTCCAATTTACATTTTTCTATTTTAATAGGAATTAGTTAATGTTTTCAATGATTTTAGTAAAATAATTGATGCAGCACCATTGGCAACCATTGGGCCCCACCACCCCCAACGTCTCTCTCTCTCTCTCTCTCTCTCTCTCTCTCTCTCTCTCTCTCTCTCTCTCTCTCTCTCTCTCTCTCTCTCTCTCTCTCTCTCTCTCTCTCTCTCTCTATATTGGTGTTTTTCCCCTTTTATGAGATATCTTGATCATTGACAATGAGTGAGTCATCTTGTATTTGGGTGAGTGGATCCCCAAACCATCTATAGTGTACTGTCATATCCATTTTCAATTAAAGCAATTAATCTTCCTTTTTTTTTTCTCTATTTCTTGCTTATCTCCATTTTTCCCTTTCTTGTGTGTTGGATCGGCATCAATGATTTTACTAAAATAATACAAGTAACAGTATTAAACCAGTTCCACAGCTATTGCTGTCTTTATACTTCATCTTTGCCCCATTTTTCATATAATTTTAGGTTGTGTTTGGTTGCACTAGATATCATGAAATTTTAACGAAAATATCATGATATTTGGTGCAACCAAGCGCTGCCTTAATTAAAAATTTAGAAGTAGCACTAGCATGTATCTTAAGCTACATTCCATAGGGGTGAAGACTAAGCTACATGTTATTCACTATTCAAAACACTGGTTGTATTTCCTGCTACTTGTATATAACTGTCAGTAGGGAGTGAATTTTCAGGAATTATTTCCCATGTGTGATGAGGTAGTATGCTTTGGGTCTCCTTACACACAAGTAAGAAGGGTTACATTTGCATCAGGGACTGAAAAAGCATGGTAGGCCAACACATGCATAGTCCTTATAGTCACATGATAATGTTGATTGAGTGCATCATTACATGGATACAAGTTCAGAAAAGCATAAGATATAGAAACATGTATCCAGATGAAATGATGAATAAAAATACACCGAAACTATATTTAATAGTATACGAATGTTAAAATTGGATATAACCATGTCAACGTTACCAGGCCATATGCTTGAGGTGATGCCACTTCCAAGATAGAGAGATGAAAGATAGGATCTGACTGAGAAATAGCATAGCTAGCAAATTTTCCATATGCCATGCCCGTTGCTGCGCCTATGAAGAGAGATGGTGCATAGTAGCCTCCTACCAATCCAGAAGCTCGGCACAATGAAGTTGTGAGTATCTTTACCCCCACTAGCTGAAGTAATAGATCAGCAGGGAGGCCTTTCACAAACGGTCGTGATTCCAGCAAAATGTCAACATTCTCAAAACCCCAATAAAGAATCTCCGGATATGCTAAAGCTATTAGCCCAACAGCCAAGCCACCCAGCACAGGAAATGCAGCCTTTGGCATTCCTGTAGCCTTCTGTGCATTGCCAACAGCCTTAACCGCATATGATGTGCACTTAGATAAGGTTAGTGAAACCAACCCACAGAGGACACCCAGCAAAAGATACAATGGAAGTTCTGAAGATGTACCGAATCACATACACACCATCAGAAATTTTTTTCAAGCTCTGGGAACACATGAAGAAAAGTAGCGCTTTAAAACAAGAAAAGTACGTATAATATATATAGATATAGATATATATATATATATATATATATATATATATATATGTATGTATGTATGTATGTATGTATGTATAACCAAACTTATAGAGATATATCACTGATATGGGAATTTCAAAATTCAATCAAACACTAGAAAGCGGGTTTACTCAACTACATCAAGGCTCAGCTTTTGAAAGCCCAGAAAAGGTTGATCAATTTATCATCAACAAAAAAGATTAGAGTAAAGCATAAGCTTTTGAAAATTGATGGACTCGATCGAGCACTCGACCAGGTTCCAAGTTGACTTCAGCTTTGACAATCATTCACTCCAGGCCAAGTTTCGATCTTTCTTTAACCTTGCTTAAAAACTACAAAGTAAAAATGTACCGCTTGGAGAACGGAAATCATATTCTGGAACTGTGAAAGCTGGATCTGAACCAAGACCAACTTCAGAAACCACGGATGCTATCACAGCACTGAGTATCACCATAGAGGTTGTATTTGCAAGGGATGAGGACGAATCTACTGGGGATGGCCATAAGACGGATTCCACAGCAAAAAAGCAGCCAGCAACCGCAGCATTGAACCCTACAAGAGAAGAATAATAAGTATAAATGTAATGTAAAACAATCATATTGGATTACAGAAATAAGGACGTAAGAGTCTAAAAGATTCTGTTTAGAGAGCAAGTACAGACCATAGAGTATTGCAATTCATTGAGCGGTCAGATATTTTTGCAGTATGCATTGAGATTATTAAGAAATGTAAAGTTTATCTATTTGAAAGGCAAAAGGGCAAAGTCAATGCCAAGGGTCGAATCCAGATCACGCATGACAGCCAGGAAGCCAGGAATACCATATAATATTAAAAAACGTGATATTATAACAATAGAAATGAAAGATCGTTTATAATTTATTTTTATTTAAAAAAAAAAAATTTCAAAACAAATGAATGGTCATTTACAAGTGAAGGAAGGTTTCCAGCAAGGACTCCTAAATAGTATCCTGCCCAATCTCCTTGCCAAGGTGGAGGCTTATTGTAACCAATCACCTGGCAGACCCAACTATGTATGGGCCAAAAATGAATGAATTGCAATGGTTGGACAGCCGTAGCTGTCTGACTGGTAAACCTAAACCAGATGGTTAAAACATAAGAAGCCAGTTTTATTTCCCACTGCTCTTTCACAGGCCATTATAGGATGTGTAGACATAAAATCATTTCAATGTTGTAAGTTCAGAAGCTTTACTCATCTACAGTACAGCACACTGGAGGGATAGTCCATATAATCCGAATGTCATGCTAAATGTATGGTGGTGGTTGGGAATACCATTTGAACATCATGGCTAAACTGTACCTTAGAAGTCAACAAATGTTCATCCAAAAAAAATCTTTTTTTTCCTTCTTATTTTTTCTTTCTTTCGTTCTTTTTCTTTTTCTCTTTTAAGGATGGGAGTCTTAAAAAATATTTCAGAAACTCAGATCTGACTAAAAACCATTGGTCTTTCTTCCAATTTTGACTTCATTAAATCAACTTGCCTATTGGATAAAAAAACTGGCTGACTATTTCTGTTCTTTACAAAAATGGCTTTTGGAATCAGTTCTTGAAACGTGTTCAAGCATACATTTATGTGAGTGCACTCGCATGTAAGCTATGAATACAACTTGTCTCTAGCTATGAACAGACAGTAACCTCCATACAGAAAGTGTCTCCGTAGGACATGGACACAGATATGGACTATCAGACCATAGCTACCAGAAGAAGAAGAGAAAAATCTAGTGATGAAATCACACACCTTCTTGACATCGTAGTGTGTCACACCTTTTGACAAAAGAGGCCTCATACAATGCTCAGGGCAAACGTTTGTACAAAATACCATTCCACCCTTCAGTTTGTACAAGTGGGCCCATGGTTAAGTGATTCAAACCACTGATATCATGGGTCTCACCATGGATGGCCCGTGTACCAAAAGTCCTAGATGGAAAATTGCTAATAGTTCAATGGGTGGCGAAGAAAAATATGGTCAAGAAGGAAAACACAACAACAGTTCACATCAATTAAGGAGAGGCTAAACTTTCCTTGGCTAGGATCTTTCAATTTGGGGGATTTTGGTGCATGAGCCATCCAAACCGAGTCCCATCGTATCAACAGATTGGATCATTGAAGTACAGGACCCAGTTGTACAAACTGAAAGCTCAAGCGTCCAGTGCAAACCTTCAACTCAAGCATTGTGTAATACCATTCATAGAAAGACTTAAAAGAAAGCTACTTTTTGTTTTGAAGGATTAAAAGAAAGCAACTAAAACAGTCAAAAACTGTAAGCCCCTTTCTAGGACCCCGTCCAATGCTAGTGGGGCCACCCCGTAGAACCAACAGGTTAGGCCTTCGGACCTGCATCTTTATCGCACACTTCTTGTGATCAGCTTGGCTTGCATTAACATGCATCCATGTTAATATTACCAGCAGGGGTGAAAAATACCTAAAAGTTCTGTGTCCTTGTTGCATAATGAAAATGTTAACTAATTAACCAGTTTTCTGTACCTGTTCAAGAAAGACTTATCTCTAACAATAGAAAGACAGACTCATGATTTAGCAAGGAACTACCATAGGTACGGTCTGAAGAACATGGTTTGGGGGAAGTACCAACCTGATGAAATTCCAGCAGCTGATCCTGCAGCCACAAGAGACAGCCTTCTTTCACCACCTCTCTCAAATAAATTACCCACTCCCTTGGCTATGGATGCACCTATTTCAACACTGGGACCTTCAGGCCCCAATGAATTCCCTGTCCCAAGGGTGATGGAAGCAGCCAATGCCTTCAAAAATGGTTTCAATGCGGCTTTCAAGTTAGATGACAGGATACCTCCTGATGTGTCAAGAGCACTCCGTATGCTGTTCAGCATGCCTACCATCACACCCCCACAAACAGGAACTAATATTACTTGTTGCCAAATTTCTTCAATGGGCTCCTCTCTCAACCATGAAGCTCCTCGGGCAGGAATTCCATCCCAGAAAAAATCCCGTATTTCATGCACCTACAAAATTTGAGTGGAGAAGTGCTCTGAGAGATTTCCTTGTATCATGAGAACAATGGTGTGCTCATATTAAGGTAGAGTACCAAAAATAAATGAAAAAGTGTTGTGGGATCTAACAAAAGATCAATAAATAACAAATTAACAATTGATTAAAAAAAGACCAAATAACAGAAAATTGTGATTTTTGAACTATCCAATATGAATGGGTAATTTATCACCATTTCATGTATGGTGAGGTTTGGAATTTTCTTTTTGTATTCTTTTGGAGGAAGGATAAAATTAGAAATGATTGCATTCGAGGGAACTTAGGAGCAACACCAATAGGTAATAAGATGAGGGAAAGTAGACTTAGATGGTTTGGTCATGTACAACGGAGACTAAGAACTGCGCTGGTTAGAAGTTGTAAGCTAAAACCATTGTTCGGAGTATCCCCGATATTATCCGTATCTCCAACTCAGCGATACCGATAACACTTGTAGTAAAAAAAATCCAAGTATCAACAATATATCGCTAAGTATCACCAATGTATCGCCAATATTTTCGACTATGTATATTCCAGGTGTCACTTGTATTGCCAATATTTTTTACTACAAATTCCAAATGTCACTTTATTACCAATGCATCGGTGATATTTCGATATTATCACCAATGTATCAACATCACCAAAAATCTGTTCATTAAAAAATTTTCCACTTCAATTTTTTTTTGGTTCCATGGTTGTATGTGTAGATATGTATGCATGCATGGATGGATAGATGGATGTCTGCATGGATGGTTGTATGTGTGATGAAATGCATGTTTGTATGTGTAGATATGTATGCATGCATGGATGGATGGATGGATTGATGGATCATGGATGGATAGATGGATGGATGCATGGTGGATGGATGGATGGATGGATCATGGATGGATAGATGGATGTCTGCATGGATGGATGGATGGATCATGCACGTGTGTTTGTATACATGTATGTGCATGCATGGATGGATGATTGGTTGGACAGATGGATGGACGGATCCACCATTTTCCCCACATTCCTCTAACATTTCCTTGAGTCAGCAATACATGCTTTTAGAACCCCATTAAGGAGAAACTTATTATGTATGCATCTTTTTTGCAATTATTTGATTCTTAAATATGCAAATGTGTATTTTAGCAATTCTTGAAGTTTCATTGAGAAATTACACCATTTCCTTGTGTTTCCCCAATGTTTTCCTCAATTAGCAATACATTTCCAGATATCAACTAACGATACATGTTTCCGTATCCCCAACTAGTGATACATGTAACGATACCAATACTATGAACATTAGTTGGAACAAGTTAAAGGCACTAAAAAGGCAAGGGAGAGCTCAAAAGGACGTGGGTGGAGGTAGTAAGAAATAGACCTGAAGACCTATGGTATAACTGAAGTTATGGCCCTTGATAGATTGGAATGGCGAAAAGGATTCATGTAGCCAGCCTCAGTTAGTTGGGATAAGGCTTAAAAGATGATGATGATGATGATGATGATGATGCTTTTGGAGCCAAAGAAACATTAAAAAATCATTATGTAACTTATTATAGTCAATGACTCAAATAGTATATAACTTTCATTGCTAAAATTTTCTTTCTCTAACCTGTAGTAAAACAAACTACCAAATGACTCCTCTTAGTTCTGAAGTGTCTGAGATATATTAATAATCAAATTTAGAAGAGGGCAGTGTATTCTAGCTTCTTAACCATTGATCCCAGCAAGTTGGCCATATCCTTTTTGTCTTTTGGAACCGTGAGAATTTATTGAGATAAGGCAAAAGCCTAAAGAATTACACAAAACAAAATTATGAAAGCAAAGAGGGGGAAAGGAACCTATTTAGAACTCAAACCATAAATTGAGGAAATGGACAAAGCTTATAGAATTTTATGCTTTTGCCCATTCCATTATATTCCTTTTAGCCCTATTGACAACCTCAGAAATCTGCCCCTTCCAATTCTTGAAGCAACAATTGTTCCTCTCTAACCAGGTGCACCATAACCCAGCTAGTAAACTAAACCTCTAAACTTTCTTCCCAATTTTTCCAACGCCTCATCGTGCTAGGCCAATATAAGAGAGTTGAAAATTTTGGCAAAACCCATACTATTCCAAATAAATTAGAGAAACAATCCCATACTTTTTTTTGCAAAAACACAATGTATTAAAAGATGATCTACCAATTCCTCATTCTGATAGCACATCAAGCGCACATTCAGTAAAGCCATCTTCCTCTTGTGCATATTGTCAATCGTAAGAACCTTGTTTCACCCCACTAACCTAGCTAGAGCCGCCCACCTTTGAAGACACACCATATCGCCACATGTAAGTTGTATGACTCACACTGCCCGCACCAAACCACCCACCGATCATTCTATAGAAAGAATTTACCTTATTTTTCCAATAACTATGCCATGAAATCTTTTTCTGACCTTGAAGGATGCACTTTACTCAACATGTTAGGCAGTTTAAGCAACTCTTCTACCTCTTCATCATTCAAATTCCTTCTACATGGAGGAGCCCAAATAATTTCCCCACTGACATAAAGAGAGGCAACGATCAATTGATAAATTAACATCTTCGGGGATACCGGCTGAACATGGAAACATATCACTCAGCTTATGATCGCCTAACCAAACATCCACCCAAAACCTAATGTCTTGCCCATTACCTTTATAATAAAAATAAAAATGAATAAATAAATAAACATTCCCTTCCCAACACTCTTGTTTTAATGATGCTATCGATTTCCAAAAAAACGAAGCTCTATGCATCGATGAAGACTTTAACCATCTACCCCCTTCTTCTACCCCATATTTCCTACCAACCACCTCTCTCCAAAGACTACCTTCTTCCACTCTGAATCTCCGAATCCACTTTTCCAAGAGTGTCGAATTCATTATCTCCCAACTTCTTAAACCACCCCCTTCATCCATCTATTGGCATACTTATCCTATTTCATTATGTGAAATTTAAGCTTTTCTTCCGCATACTTCTCCTATTTCATTAGGTGAAATTTATGCTTTTCTTTCGTCCCTCTCCACAAGAAATCCCACCTAATCTTCTCTAGCTTATCCAAAACAAACTTTGGGCACTTAAAAGAAGACATGAAATAAATTGGTAAATTGGAGATGGCTGCCTCAATTAACGTTAACCTTCCTCCCAAAGAAAGATGTATACCCTTTCACGATGCAAGTTTTCTTTCAAATCTTTCTATGACTTTGTCCCACAAGTGTTTAGTCGGTTTCCTGATGCATAGATAAAGACCAAGATATGAAGACGGAAAAGAACCCGCCCTACATCCGAATAGTGAAGCAAAACCATCAACTTCTTCCTTCGAGAGATCCGCCCCCAATAACTCACTTTTGATAATATTGACTTTCAACCCCAACACCACCTCAAAACATGTAATAATTTTTTGGAAGTTGTCCACTTTCGCCATATCCATATTATAGAAACTAAAAAGCAAAAACATGGAAAGTTAGAGAGGGAGAAGCCTAATAGACTGACCTCTATCTTTATGCATAATTTATTTAAAAGTTTTTATATGTTTGTCTCACAAACTATAGAGGTGCTAACCATCAGTAATGTGTGACAAAAAATATAGACAATGTACATGCTTCAGATTCAAGTAGTAGAAACTGACAAGCTGCTTATTTGGCATCCAACTTGCCTTTGAGTTCTCAATTCTGTTGGGATATGGAAATATAGTGATATTCTACCAAAAAATGCAACTACATTTTTTATTTTTTATTTTGAAAGATATCCAGCTACTACATTATTTTAAATGACTGCAAGTTTCTTTGATGATGGATTCTATTAGCAGCTAAAATTACACTAAAAAAGATCATAAATTTCATCAATTAGAGAAGAAAAGTCCAATACGAGAGCCAATAAAATTTCATCTAGTAGAGAAGAAAAGTCCAATAGGAGACAAGATGAGGTAGAGCGGATCATGGTTTGGTCATGTGCAATGAAGACACGAGACAGCTCCTGTAAGGAGGGGAACATCAACTCGGGTTGAAAGGCCTGAAAGAGGATGAGAGAGACCTTAGGTTGAGGTATTGAGAAGGGATATGAAGGCTTCACTTAACAAGGAAAGGACCTTAGGTGCGATCAACTGGCAAATATCCCGTTCTAATTCCTCTTAACTTTTCAAATTTTCAATAGCCGTGGCAACAAAAATTGAGTTGCTCAAAAGGAATTTTCTTTGGAAAGGAAATGAACCAACACACAAGTTTCATCTCATAAACTGGAATCAGGTGAAAGAGCCGGTGAGTGGAGGTCTTAGGATTGGAAATGTTGGAGAGAAGAATCAGGTACTCCGACGTAAGTGGTGGGGAAGATTTAGTGAGGGTTGCTATCACTAGGAAATATGGCGAATCTGAAGATGGTCGGTTCTCGAGAACTGTCACAAAGTCAAGAGGATCAAAGATCTGGAAAGCAATTAGTAAATTACGAATGGAATCAGAGGGACAAGTAGAAATATCTTGGGCCGAATTGGGTCAAAATGTAGTAATGGCGCCCGCTTCTTGGTTAGAAAGGGCAATGAAATCCTTTTTTGGCTGGATGAGGTTCTAATCAGGTCCTATTCTTGGCATGGGACTGCTATGGATTAGTGGGGTATCGCATGGTGCAGAATTTATTTTTATTTTTTTTTTAAGAAGAAATTTATTAAGAACACCCAAGAAACACACAACAACAAGTAAAAAAAAAAAAGGAAGAAGAAGAAGAAGAAGAAGAAAGAAAACAAAAACAAAAACAAAAAACGAAAAAGAAAACAAGACAATACAAGCCCTAGTCCCCTAGCTGAAAATCCACTCAAAACCCCAAAGACAAATCCTAATTAAGGGGCCCAATCACTAAACAAGATCAGAACTGTGTTGAAAACCCCAGACTCAGAGCTACTCGAGTTGTTGAAACACTAGCTATTTCTCTCAAGCCAGATCAACCACAGGACAGCTAGCATCAAGATCCACCACTTCTTCCTACACAGGAGGCCTCCATCTTCACCATACCACAAAGAGAAAAGATCTCTAACGTCTTCCAGCATGACCCAACTAATCCCAGCCAATTGCAAGGCATGAGACCAGATATTCGAAGAGAAATTGTAGTGGATGAAGAGACTATTAGTAGATTGTTCCTGAAGAAGGCAGAGGCAGCAAGCATTGGGCAGAATCATACCCCTTTTTGGAGGTTATCAATAGTAAGGATACAGTTTCTTCTTAAAAATCATCCAAAGGCCGCCGCCTTGAGAGGGGCTCCATACAGTCACATATTCCCCATGTGGACAATGGAACCTAAAGAGTTTTCAGAGGCCAAACGATTGTAAAAGGATTTGACTGAGAAGGCACCCAAGCTTGAGAGATTTCAGGAGATGGAATCCTCATTATCAGAGAGAGATATTCCCATGCAAAGGGGAAAGAATAGACATACGATCTTGGAATTCCTCGTCAATAAGGTTCCCCCGCAACGGAGGGGTCCATAAACGCAAATCTTTGGACCTCGAAAAACAATTTGACACCAAATATGTCCTTAACTAGCCTAAGAAGGGCAAGGGAAGGAAAAGAATCCTTTAGGGGGGAAGGCCCACACCAAGGATCTTCCCAAAATCTAATACAATCACCCTTCCCAAGGACAAACCTGATGTTAGAAAACACTTTAGGAGAAAGCATAACTATACCTTCCTACAATGACGAGGAACGATAAAGAGAAGGGGACATAGTTCTCCAACCCCAGCCCAAAGGCCGTGTTTAGTAGCTATGACAGATCTCCAAAGACTGGAATTTTCAAAAGCATCGAGGACCACTTAACCTAACAAAGCTTCATTAACCAATTCCAGGCATCTGATCCCAGCTCCACCCTCTGAATAGGGGGTGCAAACCTCCTTTCAATCGAGAGGAGGGAATTTCTTCGAGGTAGATCCCCCTTGGCCATAAATAGGATCTACACAATTTGTCCATCCTGACAATAAGCAACTTGGGGCAAGAAAATAGGGACATGTAGTATTGAGGCCAATTGGACAGAGAAGATTTAATAAAAATAATAATTCTACCTCTCAAAGAAAGAAGATTGCGCAAGTTAGACAGAGAAGATTTAATAAAAAATAATTCTACCTCTCAAAGAAAGAAGATTATGCAAGTTGGACAGAGAAGATTTAATGAGAGTAATTCTACCATCCAAAGAAAGAAGATTACATTTCCAGGGGGGTAACTTTCTCTCAGACTGCTCAAATCAGGAGGAATGGAAACTTTTTGCTAGCCTACTAGGTATATTGTGGATTGTTCACGGCAACAGTGATAGGGAAGTTTGGAATGGTCAGAAAATTCTCCTTGAAGTCCCTGTCATTTATGTCAACTCAAGATAGTGCTTTGTATCTGTCTGCTAGATTATGGAAGGTTCATGTGACTTGTCCAGCCTAGGATAAAAGCATTAGCATGGTTTTCTATGAATACAAAATCATAACATTGGATAACTTAAAGAAGTGCAATATATCCTTCCCCAATATGTGCATCATGTGAAGAAATGAGGAGACTTGTTCACCATCTCTTCATCCATTGTACTTCAACAGGAGAGGTGTTGAACATTGTCCTTGCTCTTTTGGGTGTGAGTTGGACATTTAATGGGTCCATTATTGGCATGATGGTGAGTTGGTTATTTGGCCCATTTAAAGGTCGCAAGGAGATTCTATAGAAGATGGTCTTCTTTGGGCCATTTGGAGCTCGTGGAAATAGAGAAATGGAAGAATCTCTAAGGATAAAGGGGTGAAGGGTTTTCTTTTGAAGAGAAGAATTATTTGCACAATCATCAACTAGGTTTTGTTGAGAAAGGAATTCATGGGTTACTACTCTAAGGAGGATCTGCTAGGTGTTAATCTTAGGAGTTGAACCCAAATGGGAGTATAATTCAAGTAAGGCCAAGCTTCGATGTTGTTCAAATGAGGAGCTTTGCATTGATCTATTTTAAAAAAAACTATTGTTCTATATATTTATGATGACTAGCTTGTGGAGTGATGAGTGGATTACTTGTTAGCTAATAGCTCAGTTGTCTTGTTTCATTTTCTCCCTCTTCTAAAGAAATTTGTGCCGTACAAAGAACAAAACAAAATGACCAAAATTTAGAGGGCTAAAATCATCAGATGATTGTGACTTCTGCATGATATCATGCCAAATTGGTATGGAATGAAAGGAAAGTAAAGATTCACACATACCAAGCATTTGACACAACAATAATGTGCCCATGAAGATGTGTATATGTGATGCAAGACAATTAACCACTTGCTCTAAAAGCTCAAACTGATAGAGCATAGTGAATTAGTCCCTTTATCTCATGGCCCAGGCCCCACATCGCATGGGTTAGGACTTCGGCCGAACCCTCCTTGTAGGCCCCACATCACATGGGACCCGCCTCACATGAGCCACCCACCTCAGACGGGCCGCCCACCCCGAGTGTGTCCCTGCATCCCACAGGCTAACGCCACTCGAGTCCAGTGTGAAAATGCCCCTGCATTAATCATCCCCGGTGTGGAGTCTTGAACACGAGACCACCTGCTCTGATACCACTTTGATGCAGGACAATTAACCATTTGCTCTAAGAGCTCGAACTGATGGAGCATGGCGAATTAATCCTTTTATCTCGTAGCTCAGGTCTCACATCGCATGGGTTAGGACCTCAGCTGAACCCTCCTCGTGGGCCCCACATTACGTGGGTACCGCCTCACACGAGCCACCCACCTCACATGGGCCGCCCACCCCGAGTGTGTCCCCTCATCCCACAAGCTACCCCACTCGAGTCCAGTGTGAAAATGCCCCTGCATTAATATGTGTGTAAAGGGGGTTGTGTTTTGATTCTGAAATATGATGCGTTTGACTTGGAGTCGCTACTAGCCAATTATCTCATAATTCCATAGTCGGCTAAACCCTGAAGAATCTTTAAAAATTAGATAGTTTAGGGACTCCCTGCTTTGTAATAACTCCTAATTGGTGACTAGGATTCTAAGGGACCTTAGTAATGGATAAGGAAGGTGTTAGGCACCTTCTCCGCCCGCGCTTGAGTGTTCTCTACATTGTAGGATTAATGGGGTTTTAGGAGATTAAGTGTGGTTCTAGCATCAGTTTACTTGTTAATGTTAGAAGGGAAAGAGATTATTACTAGGCGACCACAAGCAAGCCCAACTTGGAGATGGAAGTAGTAGAACACAATAGTGCTCTTGTCACGACCAGTATCCAAAAAGAGCTAAAAGAAAATGAAAATTGACATAATCTTCTATTAGTCAACCATGAACAAGCATTTCGTAAGTGCTCTCTCTCTCTCTCTCTCTCTCTCTCTCTCTCTCTCTCTCTCTCTCTCTCTCTCTCTCTCTCTCTCGTGTGGGAGCTCACCTCTTCCTTAAGATGGATTGTTGCTCTTGTTGAAAATGAAGGGGTGAGAGGGGTATTTAAAGGTGGAGGGAGTGGCATAAGTGTGATTTTAGTAAAGTTGGAAGGTGAAAGATGAGGTGAATGATGGTGATTGGTGGAGAGGAGAGGAGTGTCGGGTGTCACTCCCCTATATGTGCATGGGGTGGTATGAGGGGTAAAATGAAAGAAGAGGTGAGGGCATATCGTGAATTTCAAAGACGAGGCACCCAAATCGAGGGGGGCACTACCTATCTCATCCCCATAACAACTCCCACCTCGAATCTGGAGCCGAGCCAGCTGGTAGGCGGCACATGATGTGCCGCTTGCCACGTGGCTTGACCCCAGATTTAAGGGGGTGCCTTGTTGGGACTTGTGGAGGCTCTGGGTTTTTATGTCTCCGTCTAAATGTGGGTTTTGTAGGGTCTAGGCTTGGATTTTGGGCTTGAATTTGGCTTCAATTTGATTCTTATTTGACTTGCATCTGGCTCAAAATTGGATTGCATTCAGCTCCAAGTTTTGGGAGCTTGGCTTTGACTTTAGGTTTAACTTGGGTTTGGCTCAGGCTTGGGTTTTTGGTTAGGATTAGAGGTTGGATTAGGCTTTGGTTTGGTGGGTATGGGAGTCAGAACCATTTGCATCTCAAGCATCATAATGACCAAGCTACTTATCCTAGGTGGGGTGTCTACAATGTGTTAATTTACCACCATTTTAAAAATAGTCGTAAACTGGTTATTCATTCTCTTCAAAAGTGGCACCCACATACCCTCCAAATTGGCCACATTATGGATGGAGCATATCTATAAAATTGCATTAACCACGCAATATTCAATTGTCATTTAGAAGCATTTGGCACAGTAATCATGCCCCCATTGGGGGAGGGGGGGTGAAGGGGTATGCCTGCACGTGTGTGTGTGTGTGTGTTTGCCAAAATATTGAAAATGGCGAAAACGCATCCTCTTCACAAGCAGCACTCACATACCCTCCAAATTGTGGGGCACATTATGGGCAGAGGCGTGTTGCAACCTGTTGATTGTGCTCAACCAATGTAATAAGACTATTAGATAGCACTTGATTGTAATCAATCTATGCAATAGTCTATTACACTGAGCCTATGGGAGTTTTGTGCTCTCATTGCTGGTCCCCAGCCTGGATAAAGGAGGGTCGCGTCAGGTTGGCAACTGGCGTCAAACTTATGCCATAACTTTCACCATGAATGTTCCCAATTTCAAGGGCAAATTCAGATGTTACAATCATCTCGTCAATGTGATCTTTGGGAAGTTCTCCATCCACAATTGAGTCAGTGCAATGGACTGTCTGGATTAATGTGTGTTAAATCAATTCGTTCATAGAGAAATCAAATTCGAACCTTTATAACAGTATTTAAAAGAAAAAAAAGAAACAAACAAACAAAGAAAAGGGGAGGATGAAAAACACAGAGGCGTACAGTGTTATTAAAGAGCACAACGCCCATGCCAGTGAGGAGCCCCACTAAACAAGCGCTGATGACCATGAAACCGTCAGGGGAGATAGCTTCTTCTATCATCGCCGTCGAAAATGCTATCCCTCTCGGCTCTTTACCCAGCTCTCTTCTATCACCTGTTTGATCTTTTTTCTCCTCCTCAACTCCTCCTTCTCCTCCTCCTCTTACTTCAGGCAGACTGGCAGGGGGTGGCAGCACCACGCCCTGATTAGATTTGCCATGACGACAATGGAATCGAAGCAAATCATAGCAGCGGGCCGCATTTGAACGCTGCTTGGCAAGATGAGGAGGGGGAGATCTGTTGCCAGCAGAAGAACCCAAGCGAAGAAGCGAGTAGGAAATCGGGTTTGGAAAATTCCATATGCAGCATGCTAAAGCCATGATGACGCCCAATTACATGGCACGTATCAACGCCCGACACGCCATTAAGATCTAATTTGCATATGGAAGAAGAACAAGAGACGAAAGAGATTATCTGCTCGCCAGATGTTGAACCAAATGAAAACGGATAAGGAGCGGGAGCGAGATAACTGAAAGCAAAAGACTGCGTGGCTCTTCCAACTTCGAACCGTCAAGCGGCAAAAATCAACGCACGTCATGATACGTAGGGTTCCTTAACATATGCCTCCCTCTCTTTCTACTAAGCTAGGAAAAACCCTCCATTTCTATATTTTTAACTAACACCCTACTTCTTTTTGTGGGTTACAAGAAACCCCTTTCGCAAGGCAAGCAAGGTGTTATGATCCCAAAGGCTTACTGAACCTAGTTTGACAGGTTCCACCAGTCCTAAAGCTTTTTATTTATTTATAAAGCTTTTAACAATTAGTATTAGAGCTAGCACCACATTTTATACTAAAGTCACAAAAAGTGTGACCTATGAAAATAATAACTTGAATTAGAGTAAAAATTGTCACGGGATGAAAAGAGCTATTTGAGCAATCAAAGTGTAGAAATGGCACTTAAATAAACAAAGTGCAACCTCCATGCCCTGAAAAGAGTTACCTAAACATGATGCTGAAGTGAGTACTACCACAGGGTGAGCTGTCATAGATATTGGCTGCGGAGTTTTGTAGAATATTACAATCTCAATGGTTTAAAGAGTCTAACTTGACATGTTTCTTTAGTCCTAGAGCTTTAGGAATATTGGTTAGGTCCTTAACATAGGGTTGATACCTTGATCAACCTTCCTACTTAAAAAGTTGAGCTTCCTTTAACAATAAGTTAAAAATGGAAAATTATAATATTATCATGGTACCAAAACTAACCTTAAAGCTCTCTCCTCCTCTCTTATTTTTAAGGAACTAAAACTAACCTTTAAGCCATCTCTTCTCTCTCCTCTTCTCTTTCCTCCATCAATGACCGTTTCCCCTCCTGTTTGGACCCAATTCCTCCTTTATCAAAGACCATTCTCTCTTAGTGAAACCCTAACTCAACCCATTGCAACCCTAGCCCTTGTGAAAAAGCAAAACCATTTAACTTGTCATAAAAAGTAACTTGGTGGCCTAGTTCACAATATTTGACAAAGGAGAGGGATCTTTTGCAAATACAGCTAAAAGGGAAGGGCAAAATCTGGTGGTGAGTGGTACCTTTTTCAATTCTTACTTTGCGTTATGCTCACAGGTTTGGATGGAAATGGATTGTGAGGTGTGCCTGACGCATGCCTGACGCAGCAAAGTTTTGTGGCCCCACGATGTTGTATGTGTTATATCAGCTTAATCCAAAACTTCAGCGGCCCTGAGAAATTTTTAATGGTAGGTATTCAATTCCCACTCTTTCTAATTGCGTGGTCCACTTGAGCTTTGGATATGCTTCAATTTTAAGATTACGCCTTAGAATGAGCTAGTAAAATGAATGGGGCAGTATTTAGACTACATCATGGTGGGCCCCACAAAGTTTACTCAGTACGCCATCCGTGTTCGACGTGACTGAATCGGCACCCAAAAGTAAGTTGGAAGTGTAATTTGCAATATGTAGAAATGGGAGGGATCTTTTACAAATACAGCTAAAAGGGGCGGGCACAGTCAGCAGGTGAGTACTCTCATTATCAATTCATATTTTGGGTTATTCTCAATCCACGATTCAGTCACAGGTTTGGACGGATGCGGTCCATGCGGATGGCATACTGACACGGCTAGTAACAACGTGGCTAATGGAGAGTGCTCCGTTGGCCCTTGGCCCCACAATGATAAATGTATAGAAAGTTCAATGCATGCTGCCCATCCATTTAGGATCATATTTTAGGGCGTGAGCCCAAAAATGAGCAGATCCAAATCTTAGGTGGACCACACCACAGATAACAGTGGTGATTGAATGCAGCCGTTGAAAAATTTTAAGGCCCACTGTAATGTTTATTTGTCATCTAACCTGCTGATTATGTCGCACAGGCCCGGATGAAGGAAAAAGACAAATATAAGCTTGATCCAAAACTTATGGGCCTCAAGAAGCTTTTAATGGTGGGCATTTAATCACCACTGTTTCCTGTGTTGTGATCCACCTGAGATATTGATCTGCCTCAATTTTGGGCTCATGCCCTAAGAAAAATGGATGGACGGAGTTGATAAAACGGATAAATCATTGTGGGGCCCATAAAGCACCGTCCAGTAGCTGCTGGCAGTGTCAGTATGCAACACCCGTCCGCTTGGTTGCCGTACAACCATGCCATGCCAGTATTATACATGTGGCTGAACTGACAATCTATCCCATACAGGATTCGGTTAGTATAAATTTTGGGGCCCACCTTTGATAGGTCATCGTTCAAAGTTTGGACTCGGATAGGTACCGTGTGCTGATCAAAAAAGCTCTGTAGGCCCCACCACGATGTGTGTGTTTTATCTGCACCGTCTATTTATTTTGCCAACTCATTTTAGGGCATTAACCCAATAAATAAGGCAGATCCAAATCTCATGTGGACCGCATCATAGGAAACAGCATCTTGAAGGCTACAAAAGTTTTGGATCAAGCTGATATGGTTTTTTTTACAAAAAAGTGTCCAATCCTGATCAACAGGTTGAATGGCAAATAAACTTCACACTAGACCACAACGGTTTCCTGTAGTGTGGTCCACCTGAGATTTGGATCTGCCTTAAATGAGTTGGCAAAATGAATGGCGTGGATAAGACACATACATCATAGTGGGGCCCACAGACTTTTCCAGCAGCACACGGAACCGACTGCTACACTACGCAATCGGAGTGAAAGTTTATATTGGTTGAGCGATCCCAGCCAATGGGCTTATTTTTGTTGAATTCAGACGGTTGGCTATCTTTTCTTCACCGTTCATTGAATGTCCACAAATTGAACAGTCAGGAGTGTTTTCATCGATGTAAAGTATGCAATTTCCTACCGCTCGCGTATGGAACATCATACTCTGCTCGAGCATCGAAATCTAGTGCCACGCATGGATTTTGTCGCAGAATCAGAACCGTCTAGCTGCTCCAAGGGATGAATCTTATCATGTATTGGTGTAGGGTACGAGCTCTTTGAAATTGTCATTTGTCAACATAGCTTTGTACAATTGCATGAACGTACATTTGCCAAGTAGCACGGAATTTCATGCATTTGCTATGTTAGCAAGTACTTGACAGGCCCGGATACCATCTCGGAGGCATCTGACCTAAATCAGATGCGGCTCAGTACCAGCTCAGGTACCTGTGAAAGTCTCTCTCATAGATGCATCTTGCAACTCAACAACCAAATGGTCAAAGAGTCACCCAATCGGTGATATTTTCTTACCGTGGCCGCTCCAAAGTGGGACACACATGATGAACGGGCTGGATCATGGATCAGACAGTTCAATCCATAAATGTTTATCAGCCCCACCCATTGATCCAAATCGCCTTCACCCATCAGCCCAAGACCTTCCAAAATGTTTTCAAACCAGGAGTTTGGAACAATGCTCATCATGCACTTGGGCTTGCTTGGACTCGGTCGAGCATCTGCTGTTGCAACAGTCATGGAACCGAACCGGCCTGGCCTAAACCCCCCCACAGTCATTGCCCGACCATGTCAAGTGCCTCAACAAAGCATATCATCAGACCAATCAGTGGTCCTTAGTGGGCCCCACAGGCTTCCTAGTAATCGTCACATGCCAAACCACACTAGTTTCTTCTTACCATAAATAGTTATATTGTACAATCCGTCCTCCCCCCCTGACTTCTCAGATGTTTTAGTCATAAACTCCTAACCAGTGAACGAATTGAGAAATGATATCAATACAACCCAACGAAAGCTGGGTCAGATGATTTCATGACATTTACACCCTTTATAAAAATAAAAATTAAAATCAACAAAGTTATAAACAAGAAAACCTACTTCGAGAACCCAATGTAGAATGCAACCCCTGCAGTGAGTTGGCTATCACAATGCAACCTGGAAACCCCTTTTACCTTTGCGCCGTCATGACTTAAGTGTTGCCAGTTGAAGCGACAGGTGCCCTGCTGTTCTTCCGTTTGCTGGAATTGCTAGCACCACTCTGTAAGAAACCAGTATTTTCAGATGATAGATGTGCTAGCTTCCCAGCCATTGGGTCCATTGCTGGTTTGGAAAACTATTGGACCGACCGGTTTTCTGCATTAGACCGGCCATTCAGTTATGATTCCTACCAGCAGACATCCTCATGGACCTTTCTGATGACCTAACATTTACAGCTACCAACCTTAAATGCTAAAAGAATAAGAACCACTGCCAACACTATCTTAGCCTCCCCTTCCAATTTTGGGTTGGCTCTTAAATGGTAAAAGTTCCACAATTGGCTGCCCACCAGATATCAACTTTTGCCTCAGAACCATTGTGACAAATATTTCAAAATATCTCGATATTTTTGCAGAAAATTGATTGCATGATATTACCATGATAATGTAGTGATATTTTCAAAATCTCAGCAGTTGGTTTTTGCAATTTTATCCAGAATAACTGTGATTTTAACACACAAAAAGTATTTGAAAGTTAAAAATAATCTATTTATATACATTTAAGTTTTCAATTTACTTAATCATTATGATATATCTTTTTTAATTTTTCATTTTATATTATTTTTTATCAGCATAAATATTCAAATTATTTAATAATTTATTTCAGCGAGATTTTCCCAATAACATCGCGAAAAAATAACAAAAATGGAAAATCTCCCAAGAAATTCCCAAGCAGGGAAATTGCCTAGAACAAGATTTGTCACTATGCTTGGAAAGCGCATAACTAGTTAGATGGCAAGGCATTTGGCCACCATAAGTTATAATATCTCCTGATATTTACCCAAAATTTTATCAAGAAAAAGGAACATTGAGGGAGGGAAGAAAAAAGTCAAGAGTATACTTTTCTTAAAGCTTTAAGGTATCTATTCCTTCATCTGTGACTATCAAAATCATTTTATATTTGACATGCTACGATGTTTCGTTTCCAAAGCCATCACCTTGTAAACCAATAGACAATTTGTGGGTTGGTACTATTTATTAACTAATTGCCAATTGGTAATTTATGTGCACCATCTAGATTATTATAGGATGTCAGATATACGATGACATTGATAGTCTCCAGTAAAAGAAATAAGGTTTGCGATTCAGTGAGGGGGTGGAATATGCATAAGAGATTTGTGCGTATAGATGTCAAAGATCCAGGCCATTGATCGAGTAGGACAATCTGTGAACATCCCAGGGACAAAAAATAATGTTGGTCTCTCTGATCAAACAGGTCAAACTTTCAAGACAAAAAATGGGCAGTTAGGAAAAAAGTGGTCCAGCAGTAAAATCCAACATAAATATGTGACTCACTTGATGAGTGTACTACCCTGATTTTTGGTATATGGCATATTCACATCTACACCTGACCTAGTGAATGGCACAGATCTCTGACATGTGTTCTGCTCCTGACATAAGGGACTGCTTGCTCAATCATGAGGCAAGGAATAAATACATTGAAGCTACAAGAAAAGCTTACTTGGCAGCATTCATTTTGCGTGTAAAACTTTAAACAGGAGTAAAAGTAACTAAAACTCTTATAGGGAAACCAAATGTGTTGCCAATAATTAATGAAGCGCACAAATTTGAGCCTGCCGCTGCAATAGCTGGTTCCAAGAGGGAGTAAAAGAGAAAGCTTGATGTTTGGCATCCAGCCCAATCATAAAACTTTTGGTATATCTACCACTTAAAAGACAACCCGAAACCGTTGGAAGAAATGCTAAGAGGATGACAATGATGATATTTGGTTTCTGCATTGATGCCACAAGCTCAGATTGGCATATGTGGTGTGGATCCAAACCATTCAATCAAATGGCCACCTCTTTGGTGAACTAGTTCATAGACAAAAGTTGAGTCACTTGTTTTTGGATGGTCCAAAAACTTAACAGAAACAGTGAAGGAAAGAAGGTCCATCATAAAATGGTTAAAACAATCACTTCAATCTTTGGCATTGACCTGTTAAAGTCACTCTGGACTGGCTGTCCAGATTGATCAACAAATGCATCAGTCTTACGAGCTTTGACTTTTTTCTATCAGTATATAAATTTTGAGTTTTCCATCATTTAGTCTCTTTTTCTTGATCGACTTGTCCAATTTCAACTCTGATTCTATTTGTTCAATGAGTTCAGTTCAGGCCAGCCGACCTAACAAGCCACCCCATCAGTCCGATGTTGGTCTGGTTTCGAAAATATTGGTAGTTGCAAATAAATCATACCTGCCCAATTGGATTTGGGTTCTGAATTTCCACAGTTGAGGCCTTAGAAAGATCTGGCGAAGTTCCCTGCAGATCCATATATAAGGTGAACAACTCAACAAACAATGCCCCAAGGATTTCCTTTCTGTGAGGTAGGACATTTTCTACATTAGCAAGAGTGCCAACAGATCAAACCTAATGGCCATCCAATGCCAGTAGATTCTTATAATCCCAAAAATGTTATTACATGAAGCAGTACATCGTCGATTGATTGAGCAATTAAACATCAGTTGGCGCATTGCATAGAAATCATACCTGCTCATTTGGCTTGACAAGACCTCGCAAAAGTCCCTGCGAATCCCATAAACTCGGTGAAAAACTCAACATGGGATGCCAGAGTTCTTTTCTATCAGGGATTTGAATAATTTTCACATTGTCAAGAGAACCAACAATCAAAGACGAGCCCCTCTAAAGCATTCAATTTTAAAATAATCAAACATGTCATCTTCCCTTAATGAACTACTATATCCAAAAGAAAGATGACAAAAGTTGCAATTGATAATTGAGTCTACCACAGGACGAAGCCATATCAAGTAAATACAGAATCTAAGGGGAGAGGGGTGGTACCCCGGACTGTTGAATAGCATAGTAGGTTCAAACATGTGTAAGTCTATCAGTTCGATTGGCAGGGAATCCATCCAGGAAGGGCAGTCCATTCCAGGCAAAGTGGGGAGGTGTCTGACAAGGGGATCTGGTATGGTGTGGGTAGCAGAAATAGGATCCGGTTTTGGAAGTATGTGTGGCCTGGGGTTATGAATCTGGAAACCCCTTTCCCTTCCATTTTATCATTAGAAGTAAACAAAGAAGCCAAGGAAGCAGATTGCTATGAATTCTTGGGAGGATCTTTTGCATAAAATGTTTTCCTTCAAAGAAATCTTAACGATGCTGACTCAAGGGAATTCTCTATTCTCACACGTGCCCTCCACGAGGTAGCATTGTGTCTAAAGAGAAGATAGAAAGAAATGACGGTGGTCAGCTAATGTAGGTTTTAACTTCCAGATCTGTCATGTTGAAGGGTGCAACTGGCAGCCCTCCTCTCCCATGTGCATGTGTAGAAAACCCCTATCCTACCTGGAGTCCAAGCCCTCATCTGGACCGTTGCACTGAATAAAATCCCCACTGTCTATAACCTGAAAAAGAGGAATACAGTGCCCGGTGTTTTAAATAGCGGTAGCGTGTTGCGTAGCGTTCAACCCTCTGTAGCGTGTAGCGTAAGCTACACAATACTTCTATTTTATATATATATATGTGTGTGTGTGTGTGTGTGTGTGTGTGTCTGTGTGTGTGTGTGTGTGTGATAAATATTAAATAGTAAGAAAAAAGAAAAATATATAAATGTCACATTCTTCAAAATAAAAATCCCAAAGTTAAGAGCATTAAGTACAATACCAGTATAAAGAACATAAAACAAACAGTAACCGGCATTTTAAAAGGGAAAAAATCAGGAAAAAACTGAAAATACCAAGTTATTTTGTCTCCACATCGAAAAAAATTCAAAAAAAAAAGAACAATGGGCCTTAAAAAAAATTTAATGGCAAACGTTCAATCACATTGTTTCCCGTGGTGTGGTCCACCTGAAATGTGGATCTAACTCATTTTTTTAGCTCATTCCATAAAATGAGTGTCCAAAATAGATGGACGGAGCAGATAAAATATGTTACATCATAATGGGGCCCATGACGCTGCGACTCACGACTGTAACATGAGCAGCGTCCCCAAAATAAAGGATGCGGATTAGATACTGAGAGGTTGAGTAGCGAGTGGGCTACTGAAGTGACGTCACCAAGTTCCGTGGGCCCCATTATGATGCATGTTTTGTATCCACACCGTCCATCCAGATATCATTTTAGGGCATGAACCAAAGAATAAGGCAGATAAAAAGCTGCAGTGGACCCCACCACTGAAAACAGTAGGGAAAGTGATTCCCACCGTTGAAACTATCCTAAGGCCCACCATAATGTTTACTTGAAATCCAACCTATTCAAATGTTCCAAAAACACGAAATAAGGGAAAATACAAATATCAGTTGATCTAAAACTTTTGTGTCCTTCAAAAGTTTTTAATGGTGGGCATCACTGTCCCCACTGTCTTCTGTGCTGGGGTCCACTGAAGCTTTAGATTTAACTCATTCTTTGGATATTGTCCTAAAATGATATCTACAAATGGATGGAAGGTGTGGATACAAAACATACATCATGGTGGAGCCCACAGAACGTGGTGACATCACTTTAGTAGCAAGTCTAGCTACTAAACCTGTCAATAGCTAATCCGCACCTAAAAAAAAGGGTCCGATGCCATTTTCGAAAGGGGAATAGGGTTTCCCGTTTCTATCGGGAACCCAAATCCCAATCTGAGGGTTTCCATTTCGAACCCAAATCTCCGAATCGAACCAAAATTCCCGAGAGGTCGCAGATTATTCGCCGGAATTCTCGTTGATTTTGAAAATTTTCATCCATTCGAAGACAAAAAGAAAAAGGGGAGGTTTTTTCGTACCTGCGGAAGACCGAAACTCAACTGTTGTCGATCAAGGCCCACCGAATTCTTCTTCCGATCAGGCGTACCCCTTCTACAGGTACCGAAATCACCTTACAATTTTTTTATATTTTATATTTTATTTTTTGGCATTTACGATGCTCTCCCCAAAATTACAGGTAGCGCACACTACGAAGCCGTAGCGTACGCTACAGGGGAATACGCTACCTGCTACGCTACGTAGCGATTTTGCTACGCTACGCTACTGCTACGTTATGCACGCTACTGAAAACACTGGTGATGCCTAATGTGTTTCATGTGTGGAAAAAATGAAGAATATGTCAGTCACTGATTCCTTCATTGCTAGTTGGTGTGGGAAATTTGGGGAGACTCTTGGATTTTCTAGAATCCAGTGGGCAGTATAGAACCGTATGCGATGTTATTTTTGGATGGTCCATTGGCCTTTCCCTGCAAGAGGTAGGATTATCTGGAAATTGCTTCCCTTTTCTATCCTCTGGGGTATTTAGAGAGGAATGATAGGATCTTCAACGTTAAAGCTCCCCCCATTGCCTATGTTAAGAGAGCGTTCTCAAAGGAATGATAGGAAATTTCCTGCAAGAGGTAGGATTATCTGGAAATTGCTTCCCTTTTCTATCCTCTGGGGTATTTAGAGAGGAATGATAGGATCTTCAACGTTAAAGCTCCCCCCATTGCCTATGTTAAGAGAGCGTTCTCAAAGGAATGATAGGAAATTTAATCTCCCCTAATCAGAATGCTTTCATCAAAGGCAGGCAGATAACAGATTGTGCTCTCATTGCTAACGAGGTCCTCCACACTTGCCAGAAATCCAAGGTCAAGGGTATTTTCTGCAAACTGGATATAACCAAAGCTTATGATCATGTTGGTTGGGAGTTCCTGCAATACATGCTTCGTTGTATGGAGTTTGGGACCACCTAGAGAAGATGGATACAAGCCTGTATGGGTTCAGCTCACTTTTTCATCCTTATCAATGGTTCTCCCAAAGGTTTTTTTAAAAGTTCTAGGGAGTTGCGGCAAGGGGACCCCCTTTCCCCTCTCCTATTTCTTATTATAGGTGAAGCGTTCTCAAAGATGATGTATAAAGGGCAAGATGAAGGGATCCTGAGAGGTATCACCATGCCTGGCCTGGCCTCCCCTATCACCTACATTCAATTTGCAAACGACACTCTCATATTCTCAGAAGCTTCGGTCGATTATATTAACAATCTACTAATGGCTTTTCACTGTTTCGAAGCAGTTTCTGGGTTGAAAATCAATAGGGCCAAGTCAAAGCTATTCGGGATCAACGTTCAACCCGAGGTCCTCCACGATTTTGCGGATATTCTGGGCTGTCCAGCTGATTCTTTCCCAACTTTCTTCATGGGTCTCCCCCTATCTGCTGGTCCTCCTCTAACATCGGCTTGGGACAAAGTCATTTCTAAATTCCACAAGCATCTGGCTAGATGGAAAACTAGATACCTCTCGATGGGAGGTCGCCTTACTCTTATTAAGGTTGCCCTATCCAGCCTGCCACTCTATTTCATGTCTCTATTCGGATGCCCTGCATCGGTGCTGAAGTCCATAGATGGCATAAGAAGAGATTTCCTATGGTCTGGGAAGGAAAATCATAACAACATCCACTTGCTTGAATGGAAAGATGTTTGTAAGATATTCAAACAGGGAGGAGCCAACATTAAAAACCTGAAAATTATGAATCACGCCTTACTCGGTAAATGGACTTGGAGACTTGGCGCTGAAACTGACGCTCTTTGGACAGTCATTATTAAAGGCAAATATGGATCTTCTCCGGGTGGTTGGTGGACTAGAGATTCCTCCTCATACAGGGCCTCTCACGTTTGGAAAGGAATCTTGAAATCTAAGCAAGCGGTCATTTAGAATGTTAGCTTCGAGTTGGGTAGTGGAGATTCTATCAGATTCTGGGAAGACCCATGGATAGGTGATTCCACGTTGAAATTGTGATTCCCCAATTTATACCGGTTCGCTCCTGATAAAAATGTCTTCATTGCCCAATGCTACTCAGCCACAGATTCCCAGGCCAAGTGGGACATCAGATGCCGAAGGAATCTCAGCGATAGTGAATGTTCTGAGTTTCTGGACCTCATGGATTTCATCTCCAAGTCTGTGCCGATCTCATCCTCTCCCGACACACTGATTTGGAAAATCGATAAATCGAGCTCGTTCACGGTTAAATCTTTCTACTCCCTCATCACCCCTAACCTGTCCCGGCTCAATTTAGCCTCCCCTTTCATCTGGCGCTACCCGGTTCCTCCTAAATTTATCTGTTTCGCCTGGCTTGTGGGGCGGAATAGAATTTTAACCGTGGACAATCTCAGGAAAAGGGGTATGCAGATTGTCAATATCTGTCTGTGTTGTATGCGTGGAGAAGAATCTGTCAACCATCTTCTCATTAATTGCCCTTTCATCACTCAGATTTGGTCAGATTTCTGTCAGCGGTTTAAGATCAAATGGTGCATTCCTCAATCCGCTCTCAATCTCTTATCAAGCTGGCACGGTCTCAAATTTGGAAAGTTCAAAACTAAGATCTGGAGGATGGCTCTTTTAGCTATTTGGTGGTCTGTTTGGTTAGAGAGGAATGATAGATGTTTCAACGATTCTTCCTTGTCAGCTTCTGCTGTCGGGTCCAGGGCTAAAAGATTTCTAATTGATTGGGCAGTTAATGTTAAAGGGCTGTATGGTTTTGATTTCTGTTTTCTAGGGGTCTAGTGGCTTTCTGCTATCTCAGCAGCTTCGCCCCCTTTTCTGTCTGTTTTCTTTTTTCTCTTTTTTCTATATAAAATCTTCGTTGCCTTTATATTAAAGAGAGAGAGAGAGAGAGAGAGAGAGAGAGAGAGCATTGAGTATATGGTATTAGTGTGACCTTGATGCTGTTCAAAGAGACTTCTTTTGAGTCACAGCAAAGGGATTGGTACTCAATTGTTTTTGGAGAATATTTCTTTGGCCTCCCAGGCCCTAGATGATTGTGGGAAGAGATGCTTTTGATTCTTTTTCTTTTTTCGGGCTAGTGTGCCTGGTGTCCTTCTGTGTATTTTTTGGCTCTTAGCTAGGTGACGAGAAGGCCACCTGTGCTGCTATGTCTTGTGTAGTTTGTTTTGGAGTGTTTAATGATTTGGTTTCCTTCTCAAGAAAAAAATCAGGTGGTCTGCATGTCAGTCAAATATAAAGCATTGGCTTTTTCCCATCCATTCATTTTCCTCGTACCCGTGTGGCCCACTCGATGAGTAAACCAACCTACTTGGGACCAGGGCATGTTCACGAGGGCCCCAGGTGATAAAAGGCCAGGATCTTCCATCCACGCACCATGCAACACAAATCAACAATCTCTCCTCATATCAATCACCTTGGCATTTCTCTGCATGTTAGACTCAGCTAGAGAGTCCGATAGAAACTCTAAACATGATACGCACCCAAACCCATTCCCATTGTGCCAATGAAGCCAGTGTTTTCAGATTAAGCAGTCAAACGGACAAAAGCGAAACTAGAACCAGAGTGGCTTTCTAATGAGCAAAGTTAAAACATGAGAAAGAAGAGACAAGAAGCAAATTACAAAGGAGGTAATCAGGTGCCCATAACTATTGCTGCTCTCATCGCTCCGTCCCTAGCAAAGGAATTGGCAACCTCATTAGCCTCTCAAAAAGTGAGAAAAAATTATATCCAAGAGACAAGCAATGATCCATAGGAATAGAATAGAGCCACATGCATGCTTAGGTTATTCTGTATTCAAAATTTAAACCAACCTTGTTTGACCATTTCAGTCCACATGCATTGCATAGAGTCCTTGGGCCAGCTGGCCCTCGGCGCATCATAGGAGTGGATTTTGCACTAGTGCCACATTGGTGACATCTGCACATGCCATACAATGATTATGAGCAAAAGAATAAAGAATAAAAATAAAAAAGCAACAGCATAAAAAAGCATAATAACATAAAAGAAGCATAAAATAGATTTGCAAATTTCTGTTTCTGCAACTTTTATCAGAAATTACTCTGTAGAAACTACGAATACCAGCATAGCAAAATCATGGTTTGGAACTCACGCAGTTGCTTCATGACCATCATCTTGTGACGAGCTTTGTGCAGGATCCAAGCCTGAAGAAGCCGACACTCCTTCCTCAGAAGTGTCGTCCTTGGATGCAAACTGACCTTTTTTACGCCGCATCCTGAAGTGGTCATAACATAAACAATGTATATCAAAATGGAAGCTCACATTCTAGCAACAAATATGATCCAAGAAAATGTAAGAAGAGGAAAAAAGAAAAAAAAGAAAAAAAAAAAAGCCTTGATCTCTTTCTTGTTCTTTTCTTTAACTTTCTGATCTATCAAGTGGCCTAATTTAGGGATCTAAGGTTCAACTCCGAGGACCCTAGTTTAAGCTATGACTCAGTCCATTATCCTTCTTGTCCTTGTCTTTTATTTAACTTTCTGGTCTATCAACCAGCACGTAAATCACTGCTCACTCTTGTTTGAGCATCCCTAGACATCACCTAACCCAAGACCAAAACTTCCAACAACCACCTTAATCTGTCACGCACCAAAGAAAATCATGTTGAGAACAAAAGGTCATGCAAGATTTATACCATTTACTCATAACTGTTTCAATCAAGCATGATAAGGATTTCAACACAGATTGCATCTATATGATGATCTGAACCATTCATGTTCTCATTACTAGAAAACTACAATATTATAACCATGCTTCATTGACGATCCTGACTTTTGACTCTTGGATTTGAATATGAACTATTAAAAATGTACTTTTCAATGTTCCACATTTATCTTCATATGCAATCATCCTTTCAAGAAATCTTTCTCAGGATGGCCCCTATAGCATATAATTCAGAGTATGAATAGTTCAGATAATCATCTAAGAGGCAATCTAAGGGAGAAAATCACCCCACAGGCCACACTAGCTGTTATAAATTGGGCACCGTATCCTATCAAAACCTGACAAAGAGGGACCGTGCAGGCTCCACTCAGAGAGCAGGTTGGTACGCTTTCTTTTTGGGGGGTAAAATATAAGCCATTAACTGGTTTTTGTGGGTAAAATATTAACCATACATTGGTCAGCAGCCACACCTCTAAATTACCAAAATAGTAGTCTTTTCACCAATTGACTTGCCATGGCCAATGAATATTTAAAGTTCTGCACTCATGGAAAATAATTGCAGGTGTAAAATTGTCCCCAGCTAGTCTGCTACTCACGTGATATATAGAATAGATAAACATGCGTAATCGGTATCTTATGACTTAATCAAATAGTTCTCCCACACATGGTATTAGGCACATATTGAATTTTTGCTTTATTTTTTTCTTTGATTCAAGGTAGTAAAGTTGACTTTTGAGGGCTTCAAAGGATTATTTTTTTGGTCATGCCTTTTTATTGTTGAGTCGATGTCTTAAAACCCAGAGTGGACCTCAATCCGTTGTGGGTGGTTCGGTCAAACCACCGGCCCAGCTGGTTTTGTTAGCTCAGTGGTTAGATTGTCTAGAAATTGTGGGTTCGAGCTTTGATTGATTTAGTTGCTTTCTTTTCTTTTCTTTTTCTTTTCTTCTTTTACAAAATGGCTATCCACTTACCAACTGTCTTTTAAGATCAACAGACCAATTTTGGTGGCTGGTTCAGTCCAAACTGATTCACCCATCCAGTCCAGTCAGTGTTTCAAAACACTGGCTGAGGTCACGTAGGAGAATGGATAAAGGTAGGGGTGTCAATGGGCCGGGCTGGGTGGGGCTCGGGCCTGCAAAAATCAGAATTTTGAAGAAGGCCTGGCCCGAAACAGTTCAAAATCAGGGCCAAGACCAACCCCAGGCCCGCCCCATTGACAGCCCTAGATAAAGGTAACAAAGAAGTGGGTGAATGGACAGACATCATTACGAAGAGGAAAGATAGGGGGCTAAAGGCAGGGCTTTGCCCATCTAGTGTTTTTCTATTCATGAACAACCTCCCTTTCGGCTCTTCCACAGATGACATAAAGGGCCATTTCAATGACTGTTGCATCATAAAGGATGTTTTGTTCTGAGAAACAAGGTATCTTTCTACCGAAGGTCTCACTTTATTAATAAAGGGCAAAGAGTGATGCTAATCAGGCGATACCAAAGGAAGGGTGGAGTCCAGATTCCGAAGAAAGTCTGGGGTTGATAATGGCCACTGGGTGTCCAGAGCAGCAGGAAGCATTCCTATTTCAAAGGAGAGGTTCGGTTCTTGTCTTGGAGAGTTGCTGGAAATTGACACACCTACCATCGCAATTCATAGGAGAGGTCCTAAATAAGGCCGAGAAACAATATATTTTAGCCTGAGCTCCACTCAATCCCCTGAAGCTGGAGGACTGTGCAAATCTTTAAGCCCCTTTTGGAGGATTTGTACAGACTTTTCAGTCCAATGGTTAGCTGACAAGTAGTTGGGATAAAGCTTAGACGATGATGATGTACAGTCCAATGGTCTTAAAGCTCATGCATAAAGAGTTCTGGATAACTAGAATCTTGATGTATAGCTTCTTAGTTGGATTGCAGCTCTTGTTTCGGTTATCCTATTAAGTGTTCCATTTATTACAAGTTTTTTTGTCCTTTTTTTCCTTTTTCTTTTTCTTTTTTCTTTTTTGAAGATTTCCCTTTATTATAAGCTTTGAGGATAAGGCAATTGTTATCGTGGAACAATGGGGGGGAAAGCAAAAAAAAAAATCTAGAGATTTCAGATTTCTTTCTAGATTATTCTAGGAAGGCAGTAGGCCATATGTATGAGACAATGAAATGAATGGTTGAATGTTTTGAGTATTGATTGAATGGAAGTTATTTCTTTCGGTTTCCTGCAATGGCTTCTAGTCTAGGAGAGAGACTCTTCAAGACACTAGTGGTGCGATGCCTCTAGATGTCTTTGGTGTGATTCCACAGGCTCTCTCCTGTGGTGTGATTAACCAAGCATATCCTTTTTCTTTCATTTTTGTCTGTTCTTTTTCTGATGTAAGCAAATATATCATCAATTTTGTGGCATAATACTGGAGGCTATTTCTCCTAATTTGTTAAGTAATCTGTCCTAGTTCAATTCTTGAAGTTGTGGTACATCAAGAGGCTAACTTTATAGCCAATATACTTGCTAAAGATGGTATTAGTTGCGATTCACAAAGCTCTTTGTATCTCCTTTCCCTCTTTGATTTCTTAGCAATAAAACATCATTACTTCAGGCTTTCTTATGCGGTGCGATTACACATGCTTATCCTTTTGTTTGATTTCTTAGCAAACTTCATTCCTTTTGTTTGTTATTTTTTTCTGTTGCAAGTAAATCATCAATTTTGTGGCATAATAGTTAAGGCTAAATTCTTCTAATTCGGAAAGTAATCCATCCTAGTTCAATTCTTGAAGTTGTACATCAAGAGGCTAACTTTTTAGCCAATATACTTGCCACAGATCATATTTGATATTAGTTTTAAAGATCTTCATAATTCATTTCCCTCATCGATTTCTTAGCAATAAAATTTTGCTACTTCTCAAATAAAAGATCAAACACTTTGCAGTTGCAAACTTTAGTCATGGCTAGACGGCATTCATGACTTCATCAAAAGATTTTTTATTTTTATTTTTTTTTAAGGAATGACTTCATCAGAAGACACTTGTCAACTTCTTTTTCTTTTCTTTTTTTTTGGGCAACATAGCATTCTTCTAGAGAGAATTTTGATGCAAAACATTAACAATAGTCCCCACCCAAAGCAATTTAGACAAACTTCTGCTCATTTACAATATTTGATGAAATGGTGCAATTCATGACAAGAATTATATTGTTAAGGACATCCACCAATTTACCTCAGAGCAACCTCTTTGCGGACAGTGTACCGGATTTTCTTGTCAAAACATCTCTCTTTTCGTTTTTCACGGAACCTAATTAGAGAAGCAAGTCTCTGTGGAAGATTTGAACGCCGTGGGAAGCCACCAACCTACAGAAGATGCACAAAATACAGTTATGTAACATTGAAACTAGAACCATAATAAAAGAACGTGCATAGTTGTTGACAGACCTTGTTATCCTGAGGACCACATCCTGCCAAAGGTGCCTCACGTCCTCCCAAAAGTAATAGTACTGCCTGCACCTGCATTACACACATCCCAACATGGATTAAATCTGGCTTTGCATACATTATTAGGCAAACAGCAGTTAGATTTGAACCCTAACAAGAGAACTTAGAGAAGGGAAATGACATGACAAAGTTATCCAAGTTATTTTCAATCAATAGCAACTTTATTTCAAAGATAAACAAACAACGGAAGTTAAGTAAATTATTAAAGACAAGGATTGCCCAATACATAGCAATATTCTAGCCACTCCCTCTTTTGCAAAACTACCGACTGCATCATTGGACTAGGGAAACGTGGTGAAACTCCACCTTACCCTCATCCAAAATTTCACTAGTAACCTCCGCGCATCCTCATTGTTGAGCATGAAATGGCACCGACCGTGTCCCATTTAACAAAGAGATACCCTAAGAAAGAAGGATTAAGAATATTTAAGGGTGCACTTGGACTCAAATGTTTTTGGCAGAGTGAGGTTATTCATTCCACGGCACCTTGGAAAACAAATTGGGTGTCATATTGATTTGCCAATTTTTCCACCTAAATATTGGCAGCACAATATTAATCTGTGGTGGAGAATCCAGAAAAATAGTATCACACACACCGTATGTAGTTTTTTCTTTTGTCCATTGGCCTGTGTAGCAGAACGGATAACAATCCATTATGGCAAAATAATCAAATCAGTTGGATTCAAGGCACTTCCAAATGCATTGTAAACCTTCTAGGATAGATTTTTCTTCAGCTTAGATGAGTCGTTCTTACATAATAGACCCAAATAAGCTACTTCGACAACCAAGGCCTGTATGGCTTTGCTTGGAGAAGCAGTTTAGAGAGATTCTAATTCCCAAAACCATTTAATTAATTGAACACACATGGTTAGGAGCCGCATTAATTGCTTATCAAAAAATATATTGAAAAAAATGTCTTTTTCGGGAGCAACTTCACTGCATTTCCAAGAGCTGTTTTCATGCAAAACAGGCAGTCCCTCAAGTGAGGGGGAAGAACACATCAGAGATCTGTGCACACGGCACACATGTCAGAGATCTGGGCCATTCATCAAGTAGAGAGAATTGTGAACATGCCATATGCCAAAAATCATGGCAGTGCACTCATCGAGTGAGACACATGCACGTGGAATCTGGATAGTTGGACTTTCTTTTTTTTTTCCAACTCCCATTTTTCTCATACAATTTTGACCTACTTAATCGGCAAACTAACATCATTTGTAGCCCATGGCATGTCCAAAGTATACCATACCTGACAAATTTCCTGGATCTCCGACACATATATTGCCTGCCCAATCTCAGACATGTGTTTCATCCCCTCACATGAGGGCCCCTCTTCGAAACATGACCTCTTCGTATGCTGCTATTTTATATGGGGAGTTATTTGATACCCTAGCAAGGTAGCACGCTTGATATTCAGGCACTCAGAAATTGCACAAGTGGCATAAATTAATTTTATTTTTAGAATTCAAGTGGCACACATTAACTCAAACAAAACTGACCAAATTGTGGAATCCATTGTAACCAAATCACAGCCCCAAAATCAAATTGGTTGAACAATCCTAACCTCTGATTTGTGAATGCTTGCTTATTGGAAAAGGGCAATAGGCTAATTTTCATTTTTTAACCATCCAATAAATGTCCACCAATACAATGGTCAAATTATCAAACCAACATAACTTTTGTTACATGGTATATCCAAATAGGACCATAATTTGGACAGCTTAATGCTAATTATGTGTATGCAATTTCTAAGTAATTTCCTGGCGCTCTTGTATCATATTCATACATCACACTTTGCCATAGCACTCCTTTTGTACAAATCTATCCAGATCCAATCTCTTAATCCATATGGCAAACTCCTAGAAGTTCACAAAGCCCACATGTGTACCAAGGCATACACAGAATCACACGTGCCACTGTGGCAGACAGTGCAATGTCAAAGTAGCCAATTAGGTGGTCCAACTGTCAAGATGTCCTCACCCAAAAATCAGGCCAGTGTACTCATCGGGTGGGCCATTATGTTAGAAACAAGCAGAGGGCTTAAAAAACTTCAAGGAATTTTTAAAGCCAGGCACTCGTTTCATAAACAGTGGCCAACCTCATTAGTTTACCAACCTGATTAGCCAATGCATCAACATAGTGTGCCAATTGTTCTTTCATGTATGCTTATCAAATGTATTTACTTTTACATAAGCATTTGTCAATAAACAATTTCAATAATCAATCCTTCAAAGGAAGCAACCACAAAAAGACCCCTAATATCATCTCTAAAGAAACTTCTATTCTAGCCCTAGATTACCAGTTGAACTACCATAAAAGGTTCAATTATTACCATGGCACCTGTTAGTGGTCCTATCCTTGAACCCCGATCTTCTCTACTGCAGCAAGAAGGCCACGGAAACTATGTCCAACCAAACAACCGACAAATCCAACCGAAAATCTGACAAATACAACCGTTCAGATTGTTTTTATTAACAATATGGACCAAACCCATGGTCTGATGATAAACCCAATAAGATCAACAATCAGATTACGCTATGGGGCCCATGGGACCAATCACATGGTCCTCAACTTCATAGGATTTATTCATGACTTGTTCAACAAGTTCCCTCTGCATTTTGGCACTTTTTTGATGGGGCCACTTTTCGAGAATGAAATGCGCACTAGGGGGCCCATGGGACCACTCACATTCCTCAACTTCATAGGATTTATTCATGATTTGTTCAACAAGTTCCCTCTACATTTTGGCACTTTTTTGGTGGGGCCACTTTTCAAGCATCAAACGCTGTCAGAATGACAGAAAATTCATCCGTTTGACAGCCCTGTTGAGTTAGCTTTTAAATGAGCCTAGCATCTAGCAATTCCAATACCGTTTGAATAACCTTGCTCCATATAGGGACATTTCTGTGCTATGATGCTTCTCTGCCTCCGGGGGTACTGTTGTCTAGTTCCCTCCTTGTAAGAGGAACCTAATGGATGAGGAAGCGGAGGAGTTCATTCAAATCTTAGAGTGGCTCCATTGTGTCAAGCCGTCTTTGAGCGTGGGTGATTCAATGGTGTGGTCAAAGGTCAAGTCCGGCCAATTCTCAATTCATTCCTTCTACAATTTGTTGACCGCAGCTCTTCAAATGTGACGTGCGATCATACATCTCATGTGTGGTCCAAAGGGCCCCTCCCAAGGTGGCAGTCGTTGCTTGGTTAGTGGGAAGGAACAGGGTACTCGCAATAGACAGCTTGCAAAAGAGATCATTGGCAATTCCCAATTGTTGCATCATGTGTATAAAAGACGCAATAATATGAATGAAAGTAGACTTAGACGGTTTATGTGCAACAAAGACCAAGAACCGCGCCAGTTAGAAGAAGTGAGTTCGTACCAGTTGAAGGACCGAGAGGATGTGGATGGGGGTATTAAGAAAAAACTTGTTGACCTATGGTCTAACTGAAGGTTTGGCTCTTAACATAGTGGAATGGTAGAACAAGATTCATGTAGCCAACCCTAATTAATTGGGATAAGGCTTAGATGATGGTGTTGAGTTCCACTGTTGCCAAATACTCACCACGGACAATTAAATTGCTCATCCCAACCCACTATATAGACTTCCCAATGAATTACCCTCCAAAGGATACATCCCATTCTCCAAATGCACTGCACATCCAACCATTGAGCATTTTTCCATCGATGTTGGTATAAAAAAAAAAACACTAAACCTCAAACAAAAATAGTAAAGAAACTGAATATCTGCCGTGCTGTCAAACATATGAATTAATAGAGGGCTCCCCATTTCCTCCTTCCTTAGAAATGAAGCACATTCCTGCGAGAAAAATCTTCCAATTCTACACCAAATCTGCCTTGACACCAATTAAATTAATGGATAGATGACTCGTTACTCTTCCTCTCCAAGACATGGAGCACATGCTAGCAAGACAAGTCTTCCTATTTCTAAAGTGACCATACATGAGGATCCCAATCTTGTCCACCAATGACATTTTAATAGAATGCTTCGACGCTTGATCGAACAGGGGCACCCCACATCTCAGACCTACCTTCTAGTCAATTCCTGTTTACTTAAAAACTTTGAGAAATAACCTCAAAAAACAGACACCCAGATTATTGCATGTTTTCAGAAGCACAGCCGAGGACGTATGCGTATCCTCTAGCCAACCTACAAACACCAAATGTCTTCATCCTTCAGGGTTAATTTGGATGACACTCCAATCAAATTTAGATTCAGCAATTCCCTACATCAGAATGTGAAAATTTGACCATTTAAGAGAGATGTCCTTGAGTGGGCAGTGGTTCTTGTGAATATCGATTCAAATGTAGCTCACTCTATCTTATTTTCTTAATCTTCTGCATTTTTTGGGCTGGCAGTTGCTGGGCCACTTTTTAATAAAATTCTATTCATAGCTCTTCAAAAAAAAAAAAAAATCGCCATTTAGGCACACTCCTTTGAAATTGAGACGACGTGGCATTTTCTCTACAAACCACAAGCCACACTTAGGAGCACGTTTGGATGTCATTTGAAATCATGGTTCAGATAGATTCATCATTTTACTCAAAATGGGAATGTCATAATTGGCCATTTGACCCATGCCCATTCTTATTTGAAGCCAAGAAAGCCACTTCTCTGCTCCAAAGAACAGGCAATATCGTTTCTCATATGACTAGAATGATGGTGATCTTGATTTTGACAGAAAACATCCTTTATGCGCATCATTTCAGGCAAGCCCAGATATGCTCTATGGTTCCTCCAAAAAATTAACTTCCATATAAACCAATTAACCTAGATTCTGAAAGGGGACATCTGGATGCCTGTAAGCTCTGTAAGTAGGAAGTGACTTACACGTAAGTCACTTACAGGTGGTGTTTGGGGGAGAAAATTCACCTGCAAGTCACTTACAAAAACTGCCAGGAAACTTCACGGGGCTGGCTGTGAGAAGTCACTTCCCTGTAGGTGACTTACAAATGAAAGTCATTTTAACTTAAAAACTTGCAGAATCCAAACGACCCCAAAGCAAGATCCTACTACGAACCCTAGAATCTGATCAGGACAGTAAATTCATGAATCTGATTAAAAAAATCCCTGTGATGGATATCAACCTCTATGAGAATCTTATAAATTACAAAATAAATCGACAATTTACAGACCTTTTCAGGCGAGACAGCGTGGAAAACGTAGACTTCGTCCTGGAATGAGAGCATCAGCTGATTCATATCCTGGGTCTTCAATGCCCCGGCAAGACTGGGATCGGAAACTTTCTCCCCAACCATTGTCTTGTCGTCGCCGCCATCCATCATCTCATCAACTCCACTGCCTCCGCCACCGCCACCTCCATCTTCGTAATGGACGCCCGAGGGGTCAGCAGAATCGCCGTTGTGGCCGTCGATCTGGATGGGGAGGTGCACACCGTCCATGTGATGGGCATCTCCATCTTCATAGCCATACATGGCATGATGATCAGGATACTGATGATGGTCCTGAGGTGGGGAACCAGAATCCAGCGGCTCCGAATCATTTGCCTCAGACATGTTGAAGAAACCCTAGCCCTAGGAGTCTAAAACCCTAGCCCTAGGAATCTAAAACCCTAGCCCTAGAATCTGAAACTCTGCGTTGGAAGCATCCTCTGTTAGAGAAATGCCCAACCTTGAAATGAAAACGAAACGAGGAAAAAACCACCTTTTAGGTAGAAGAGGAAACAAGCCTTGGAATTGAAGGGATTTACGATTATGCCACTCTATGACAACAACAGGAATGGCTCCCGTTGAGCTTTCGGAGACTTTCACAAACCGAGTTTTGGATTGCGAGGAGGGAGAGAGGAGGGCGAAAGCGCAAAAAAATATTCTTTGATACTTTGGCTGACTATGATGAATGATACGCAGGCGCCTAGAAATAACCTTGTAAATGCATACTTCGAATATAAGTAATTGAAATTGAACCGTCTAAATTATGGGTCCTAGTTTAGATGTATCGTGACCCAAAAATTAAAGTCATTCGATTAACGTACTACCAGATTAGTGGAGAATCATTGGACGGCTGAGAATGAAAAATTCCCATCATCGTATTTCCATAAACAAGCGTCAACGAATGATTCCCATCATCGTATTTCAACAAACAAGCGTCAATGAATGAGATGATAGGAGATCACGACCGTTCATCGGGTGGGCACTCACCCTAATATGAGGATCTCAATGTAGATCCCTAATATGAGGATCTCAGTGTAGATTAGGTACTACCTGCCAGCATCGACATCCTTGTTAAGGATATGTGATGAGATTTGATTGAGTGGTAGGTATGAAGATGAATGGCTTTAAAATATAATCAACGGTAGCTTATTCCTCTATCAATTTTGCCAGAGAAAATTATTACTGTAAACCCCACCTTTTATCCAGTGTCTTTTATGAAGGATCGAAAACCTACCTGTCCAACTTAGAACTTGCACGTACGGACAAAGCATTTGAGGACGAAAAGCCCCTGCTATCTACCTATAAGTACGGTTATAATCCGTAGCCATAGGTCTATAGAAACGATAAACCACTTTCAAAAGCAGGGGTATTTTCATCCTCAAATGCCCTGTCCGTACGTGTAAGGTCTAAGTTGGGAAGGTAAGTTTTGGATCCTTCATAAAAGACGCTAGATAAAAGGTGGAGTTTATAGTGGTAATTTTCTCAATTTGCCGCTTGGGATGAGAAAATTTTGAACTAGGTCCAAGACATAAGTGGGCCATGTCACAAGAAAAGGTAAAGATTGAATACCTACCATTGAAACCTTACAGGGGCTTGTAAAAGTTTTGGATGAGATTGATGTGCGTATTTTCCCTTCATCACCAGCAAGATTTCAATGGTGGGCATTGTCATCCCCATTATTTCATATCATGGGCTCACTTGAATCTTGGATCTATTTTATTTGAGGCTTTTCATCTTAACATGAGCTGGAGAAACTGAAAGATTGAGTGGATTTTCCATGGACGCCTGGTTGGACTGCATAAAAAGCTTCGGGTTACACACCGAACGTTCAACTAAACATCATCAAAAGTTGGAAAGTAAATATTCATGTAGGAAGACTTGCTAAGGCCCACAATGGTGTACGTGTTTTTATCCACGCCTTACATTCATTGTTCCCCCTCATTTTAGGGCACGAGGCAAAAATGAAGTTCATCCAATGCTCACGATCACACAATAATAAACAATGACAACTGAATGCCCACTATTAAAAACTTGTCCGGACCCATAAAAGTTTTGGATTGTACCAATATTTTCATTCTCCCTTCATCGAGGTCTCTGTGAGCCTATGAACAAGTTGGATGGCATATAAACATCATAGTGGGCCCTATGAAAGTTTCGGTGTTGGGTGTCATTGTCCCCACTTTTTCATGTGGTGTGGCTCACTTGAGCTTTAGATCTACATCTTTTATTAGCTCATCTTAAAAATGTACTTACAAAACAACTGGATGGCGTTGATATAAAATACATATATCATCGTGGCTAGAGCTGGGCATCGGTCCGAATCGGATCGGATTGGGTCCAACTCGATCCGATTCGAAATCTCAATGGCCTGACCCGAACTCGATCTGATCTAGGACCGAGTCCGGGTCACCTGACTCGAACTGATCCGAAATGTGTTTTGCCTGATCCAATCCGAGTCCGACTCGGTCAGGAAAACCGAGTCGGATCGGATTGGGCACGATTCAACTTGAGTTGGATGGTATGCGTTCAATTAGCTCTGTTTCTTGTTGCGTAGTGCATGTGAGATTTGGATCTGCCTCATTCCCTAAATTGAGCTGGCGAAATGGATGGATGGAGTAGATAAAACATATACATCATGGTGTGGGGCCCACAACTTTTCCAGCACTGAGGTCAGAACCAAAGATGACACGGCCTAGCCGAATCAGATTCCCATGGACCCATACCCATGAAAGTTCAAAAACAAATAATTTTTTTTATGATATTGATACGTTGACGATATTATTGAAATATTGCTGATACACTAGTGATACAAGCGACACCTGAAATTTTACATAATCGAAAATATCATTCTGAGTATCCCCGATACTATTGAAATATCTATGGTAGTCCAACTCGATGATACTAATAACACTGGTAGCATAAAAAGTTATAGGTATCGTCGATATATCACCAATGCGTCAATGTCGCCAATGTATTGCCTACATGTGTGTGTGTGTGCGAGCGCGTGCGTGTATAAGTTCCAGGTGTTGCTTGCATCGTTAGTGTGTCAATGTTGCCAATGTTTTTTACTATGTAAATTGTAAGTGTTAATTATATCATCAGTGTATCGGCAATATTCTGATAATATGGCGAATGTATTGATATCACAAAAATATATGTTATTAAAAATTTTAATTTTATTTTTTTTACGGGTGTATGATTGTATGATGAAATGTATGTTTGTACGTGTGTGCGTGTGTGTTATGTGTGCATGCATTGATGGACATATGGATCATGGATGGATGGATGTATGTGTGTATGTATTGATGGATGGATAAATGGTTGGGTGGTTAGGTTGATGGATGGATGAATGTGTGCGGCATGTATGCATGCACAGATGGATGGATGGATGGATGGATGTGTGCGGCATGTATTGATGGATGGATGAATGGTTGGGTGGTTAGGTTGATGGATGGATGAATGTCTGTGTGTGCATGTATGCATGCACGGATGGATGGATGGATCCAATACTTTCTCATGTTTTTCCCAGTGACCTAATCGATTCATCAGCTTTCAATAAAATGTATGTAAATGAGCTATTATTATCATTTGCAGGTGTTTGTTTGAAAGAGATCATAAGTCGTATATCAAGAGTCAAATACACTCGTAAGAATGCTTGATTTGTCAATTCATCGATAAATACCAATAAATAGTTGTAAATATCTTGTTATTATTCATGTTTATTTGATTTCCACCTTCAAACTTGGTCAAAAAATGATTGATTTAAATTTGTGGGGTCCATCGTGATGTATTTGACATATTCATTATGTCCATTCATTTTACCTGAGCATTTTAGGGCATGAACCCAAAAATGAAGCAAATCCAGAGCTCAAGTGGCCCATGCCATGGGAAATCGTAGTCATAAAAGGTTTTTAATAGTATGCTTTTGACCCACTATTTCGTGTGGCATGGTCCACTTGAGCTTTGGATCTACCTCATATTTGGATTTATGCCCTAAAATCATCTCACAAAATGGATGGGGGCATGGATAAGTCACAAATATCACAATGGGCCCCACATGAATTTTGCACCCTCCGTGGTTTTAGCGTTAAAAAAATAAATGGTCATTGTCAACATAGAAAAAAAGTATCAAAATTACATTGATAATTTATCATTACCCATTTATATGTATTTACATGGGGATTTGAAGGGAAGCATGTGGAATAAATTGCAATAATTGCATTTTCATATAATAAAATGACCATTTTTACAATATTTTTTGGTGAAACAAACAATATAACAAAATCTTAATTACAATCAAATTAAAGTAATGTCACCACGCAATTACATAAGTAAATAATCATTATCCATTTAATATCGTAATGAGAAAACTAAACAAGCCTTAAGTCAATGATAATGCTTTTATGTCCCATTAAAGGAAAACTTATTATTTGATTCAGAAATAGTAAATATGTATATTTTTTATTGTTATTTGTTTTAAAAATATGTGAATGTATATATTTTAGCATTGTCCGAGCATTTTCTAAAGTATCATTGAAAATTTTTACAGATTGCCCCATGTTTCTTTGACGTTTTTATTCGGTATGTGTTATACATGTTTAACCCATTATTAAAGAGAAACTTATTATGCGTGTATCATTCTTGTAATTATTTAACTCCCAAACATACAAATATATGTATTTTGGCGTCTTCTGAAAATTTATTGAGAAATTTCACAATTTCTTTGTGCTTGTCCAATGTTCCCCTAAGTCTACATCGCATTTCCAAGTATAAGACATAATATTGACGATATTGATACATGCTTTCGTATCCCTAGCTAGAGATACATATAACGATATTGATACTACCAACACTCTAGAATATTAGTGGTACATTGACAATATTGATACATTAGCGATACAAGTGACATATAGAATTGACACAATTGAAAAATATGAGATACATCAGCGAAATTGATACATTGGCGATACTTATTGATGTATCATTGGTGCCTAATTTTTTCACATTACAAGTGTTATCGATATCATTGAGCTAGAGATATGGATAATACCGGAGATACTATGAAAAATACTGCCACCCCACGTGAATTGCCTATGCCCCCTTCCTTGCAGACGGAAGCTATTGGAGACCACTACAATATCCATGTGATGTCCACTATGTCCATCCCTTTTTACATTATTCATGTTAGGACATGAGCTACAAAATGAGGCAAATCCAAAACTTAAGTGGGCCACTTGACGGAAAACAAAAGGAATGGAGATGTTCACCATTCAAACCATTAAGAGGCGTCCATATGTTTTTCCCAGATCATATTAGGACATGAGCTAAAAAATGAGGTATATATAAAACTCAGGTGAAACCACTTGACGAGAAACAATTGTGATGGAAATATTCATCATTTAGACCATGAAATGGCCCATTGTGATGTTTATATGTCATCCAAAATGGTCACAAGATTATTCCCACGAGGAATGATTCAATCCATAACTTATGTAGCCCAACAAAAGGTTTCAAATGAAGGTGTTCTATCCCCATTGTTTTATGTGGCATAGCCCACTTTAGATCTGCCTCATTTTATATTTATTTTTATTTTACTTATGTCTCAACATGAGTTGGCAAAACACATGGATGAAATGGATGTCAAAGGGAGATTGCAATGAGCTCACATGGTATCCGCCCACAAGAACTTGCTGGTAGAGAGCACATGCAACTTATCCCCCTGCCGCTAGGGAATTTGCTTCGCGAAAGTTCAGGGCAACTAGCTTGACAGGTGTTGTGCACCATAATAGCCATCACAACTAGATGAATAACCTTAATGACTGAGGCATATTGTAGTTGAATGAGCACATCTCTTGTATGGAAATTTATGTCTATCTCCTCACTAGTCAACCATAAATTTACATTGAGTATAAATCATTGGTGATTTTCTTTAAACCATTCATCTTTTTTCGTACGAGTACATCTCAATCAATGAGTGGATCGTCATGATTAAGTTAATGTACGTTTTTTTTTTTCAACATCCAGCTTGTCATAATCATATCAAATGGTTCAGAAAATGCCACGTGGCCGTCAAACATACACGTGGTGTAAATGAACTTCAAATATAGTAAGATATATGCGTGTATATACAGGAGCATTAAATGCCAGAGTTTTAACAAAAGTAACCATATGCAAAGCAGGTCTATAACAAAAGCAACTCTCTAGCATGTATTAAATACTAAAGGCCAACAAAAGTAACTCTCTCTAAATGGAAGAGTCTATAAATGGAAAGACTCTTGCAAAACTTCTCATGCACTTGACGGGAATATTAGGAGGAAGACATATGCATTCATTGATTTTCTCATGTACATGTGGTCTAATGTAGTAGGCTGTATTCATGTGAAAGCTCGAGACAATTTGCATGGTTAGCTAACTCAATCTCTTACAATGTCATGCGCTACGTAAGGCCACTGCCTATCCAAGTCCATAAAATTCGAATAAAAATGACTCGAGGCTTCGTGTCGATACAATTACACGCAAAACCTTTTAGCCCTGTGTTGTTTACTTCATGTCTCTTGTAAGCACCTATTCCAATATATTAATTTCAATTTCTTCCACTTTTATCCAACACCGTGCTACAATAAGCTCGAAGTCTTTAGTTTAATGTTAGTTTCTGCTTCTGTCCAGTGCACTGTTGCAGTAAACTAGGTAGCTTAATATCAATGTCCACGATCTGATCCCTCGAATTATTGAGCTCTCACCCAAAAATTCTCCAGTCACGGCCTACTAACTACACACCACCACCAGTCTTACGAGCATCTAGTATTTTTCACAACCACCCAAGTCTATAAGAGTGTCAATACTAGGCCATTATGTCAGCATAAATCGCTTTCAATAATCTCTTTCACTTATTTTTCTTAAGATAATTGTACTTTATCATGTTTCTATATTATTTTTTTAGTTTTTCTATATTTATTGCTTTTATTGAGGAGCACCACCAAGCTATCACTGATGTAAGAAAAATACTTATTTTTAAGAAAAAAAATATCCATCATAAGGACTAATCATTCTCTTTTACAAATCACCTGATTGTTCTAACAATCACTGGTTAAATAGTTAGGCCAATCTTTATATATTTTGTCATAATTTAACTAATTCAACACTAGGGGTATTGGTGTTCAGTTTGATTCAGGTTGAATGCAACTCTTACATGCCCTATACTTAACATACCCTCAAACATTTAGTCAAAATTAGTCCATATATTATTTGTTTGGGCGTATGTCCGGATTAAATAGTAACAACGTTAAAATTAGAAACACACGTTGATTGGCTTGATTTAAAATAAGAATTTGACTATTATTGCCATTAGTAAGATGATTTTTTTAAAAATAAATACCGAATTATTTGTAAAAGGAATACTTGAAAACGACGGATTTTAAGAGAAGCAAAAAATAATATTAACATGTGTGTGTGTGTGTGTGTGTGTTTAGCTATGCCTGTTTATATAGAGATTTTAATTGCTTTAATTGGTGTTTTTTTATAAAAAAAAATTGCTTTACATGGGAGGTGACATTGCAAGGCATGTGGAGAGTGTTGTATTTGATGTCTTAAATCTAATCAGATTCTGTGTTGATTTTTTACACAAATGCGAAAGTGCGGGATTTGTTTACGATTTTTTTAATGATTTGTTCTGATTTTGTTTAAAATTCTTTCTAAAACTATATATATGTGTGTAAACAGGATTAAGAGGTATTTTAAAGGGATTATAAGACTTTCTAAAAGGGTTATAAGCTTTCTAAAAGGGTGGAGCAAGGGAGAGATTTGAGGATTGCTCAAGTCTGGCAAGTCTTTTCTCTTTGTAATTTCTGCTTTTATAGTGAAGATCTGTCGTTTTATGCCGTGGTTTTTCTTGCGGTTTTTTCCCGCAAGGGTTTTCCACGTTAAATCTATGTGTTCTCCTGCGTTTACTTGGTGCTCTTGGATTGTTATCATAGATTCATCTGTGTGATTCCACAGCACAATCCCCAACGAGTGGTATTAGAGAAATCACTGGGGCGCAGATCTGGACCTGTAGGATTAGAATCAATGGAAAACGCCAAGTTTGATGTTGAGAAGTACTCGGGCAAAAATAATTTTGAGTTATGAAAGATCAAAATGATTACTCTATTAACCAAGCAAGGCGAAGTTAAGGCTCTTGAGGAGCGAAAATCGACTGTGAATGACGAAAATTGGAATACTCTTGACATGAATGCTTTAGCTTCCATCCGTTTATGTCTCACGGATGAGGTTCTCTATAATGTTTTGAAGGAGAAAACTGTGGCTAATTTATAGACAAAGTTAGAGGATATTTTGTGAAAAAATCATTTGAAAATCGCATACACTTGAAGCTACAGTAGTACACCTTCAATATGGCAGAGGGTGGAGATCTACAGGCTCACATCAGTAACTTCAATAAATTGGTTTGCAAATTGCTGAATATGGAGTAAGTGATCAAAAACGAAGAATAAGCATGTATGTTGTTGAATTCTCTTCCAACATCGTATGAGTCATTTAGGGCATGTTTGATTTTTCAATGTAAGTGTAAATACCTGGTAAATGGCTAATTATGACACTTCCACCCGTTTGGAAATTTCTGGTAATTCCTACCTTAGAAATTGGTTCAAAAGTGCTAGTTAAAAGTTTTAGACCTCACAATGATGTATATGACATATCTGTTCTGTCCATCCTTTTTACCACAACGTTTTGAGATATGAACCAAAAATTTATGTAAATCCAATATTCAAGTGGCCCACGCCAAGAGAAACAGTAGCCCTTGGTAGTTTTTAACGGTAAGTGTTTGATTTACTTTTTTCTGTGGCGTGGTCCACTAGAGCTTTGGATATGCCTCATTTTTTGGCTCATGCCATAAATTCAGCTGGCATGATGGATTAACGGTGTGGATAAGCGAAACGCATTACAGTGGGACCCACAAATATTTTGCAATCTTCTGGATTTTCGTGTCCAAAGAGTAAGTAGTTAAATCAAGTACAGATGAAAATGTTGTAAATGCACGGGGAATATAATTATTACCCTATTCACAGGTATTTACCAATGTACTAGAAAATCAAACAAGTCATTAGGAACACAATGTACATTGCAAATAAAACTCTGACTGTCGACACCGTTATCTCAGCCCTTCAAGGAAAGGGCATGAGAAAGCTAAACGGCAACATGGGGACATCTTCCGATGCACTGATTACGAGGGGCAGTAATACTGATCGAGGTACAGGATCCTCAAGACCTATATCCAAATCCAATGACAAGGTCAAAGGAAAACTAAAGTGCTAGAACCGAGGTATTCCAAATCGGTTACGTTTTGATCGTAACGGCCGATACGTAACGGTAACAGTTGATACCGTTACGCATTACGGGGTCGTAATGGCCGTTCTCTCTTTTTTTTGTGCCTGTAATGGCCGTTAGGTACCGTAATAACTGTTACAAGCCTAAAGAAAATAGGAAAAAAAGGGAAAAAATTTAAAAAACACACACATTTTTTTCTTTGTTTTCTTCTTCTTCTTCTTCTTCTTCTTCCTCTTATTCTTATTTTCGGACTGTTGCGGCCGTGGCCCTTCTTCTTCTTCTTCTCTCTCTCTCTCTATCTCTCTCTCCCTCCTTTTTCTTTTCGGTTTCCCTATCTCTCTCTCTTCTTTTTCATTTCGGTATCGGAAAAAGGAATGGATTGCGTGGCTATTTTTCTCTCTCTTCTTTTCATCTTCTTATTCTTCTCATCTCCATTAACCGACCAGCATCTCTGTGACTCTATCTCTATCACCGTTTCAAAATCGGAGAACCATCTCTCTCTATTAGGGTTTTGAGCACAGAGTCATGTGCATCTCTCCCTGCTAGGGTTTCATACATAGAGCCCTCGCATCTCTCTTCATTTGAAATTGCAGCGCAGTTGAAGAGTCCTCGCATCTCTCCATTTGAAATCGCAGCGAAGTTGAAGAGCCCTCTCTCACGCTCTTTTCATTCCAAAGGAAATCGGCCTGCGTACTAGTTACTCAACACGCTTTTATTGCACCGAGTAAACTTTGTTGGGCCCATCGTGAATGTATGTGGTTTATCCACACCGTCCATATGTTTTTCCAGCTCATTTAAGGGGTTGATACCAAAATTAAAACATATACAGAGCTCAAGTGGACGATACCACAGGAAACTGTGGGAATAATGATTTCCACTGTTGAAACCTTACTAGGCCCCACAACTACATTTATTTGTCATCCAACCTATTCATAAGATCACAAAAACATGGATGAAGGGCAAACACAAATATAAGCTTTATCCAAAACTTCAGTGGCCCTCAATAAATTTTCAACGGTAGAAATTCAATTCACACTATTTCCCGTGGTGTGGCCCATTTGAGATTTGGATATGCTTCATTTTTGGGCTCAAGCACTAAAATTATCTAGTAAAATAGATGGTAGGAGTGGATAAAATATCTAAATCACGTGGACCCTACGGAGTTTACTCGGTACGATCTCAGGTGGACCACACCGTAGGAAACAATGGATGTTTTCCATATAACTTGTTAATTGGGTCACACTGACGTTGATGAAGGGAAAACACACATGCCAGCTTGATCTAAAACTTTTGTAGCCCCTAATAAATTTTTAATGGTAGACGTTTAATTATTGTTGTTTCTTATGGTGCGGTCCACCTGAGATTTAGATCTGCCTCATTTTTGGGCTCATGCCCTAAAATTATTTGGCAAATTGGATGGACGGTGTGGATATAACACATTCATCACGGTGGGGCCCAAAAAACTTTAACACTCATGTGCTACACTTCACAATCTGAGTCCCGCCTAATTCGGGCCCTTAAAAAATTGTACATGAGATATGTATTAACTTAAAATTTACCAATTAAATTATGAACTGTAGTTGCTAATCACAATGCCAAAATCAAATTGTTTGAATAGTTTTAATTGTTAATTTGTGGACGCTTATTTTTAAAAATAGGACCTTTTGATTTTTTTTCGTGATTCACTATCCAATAAATATCCACCAATTCATAAGTGGGATAATGCCAATAAATTGCATAAATTTGAGGCTGATTTGGGGCATGGATTGGTCCTCCAAGTCAGCCCCAAACTGGCAATGCCATCTACCTGAATTTAATTTCATTTTTTTAAATTGTTAAGTATGTAAATTAGATATTTAGAAAATTAAATATATGAATTTGGTAGTCAAATCCAGGTTATCTGGTTCGTGAATTCATCAGATAGTCCGATACAACTTCTCACCAAAGAGTGGACCGTTACACCACCATAAACATGTTCCAATTTATAAATGAATGCATATCTGGAATGCTTAGAATATTTTAGATTTAATCCATATTTTTTCTCTTTTTTTTGGCAAAAAAAATGCACCGTTACGGGCCGTTATGCCCTCGTATCGCCGTTACACCCTCGTATCATATTAGTATCAGAGGGTGCCGTTACGCTAACTGATACCGATACGGGATACCTTGGCTGGAACTGTGGGATGAATGGACACATGAACAAGGATTGTACCAATCTTAAAGCGAAGAAAGAAAACCCATAGGCTTCTTCCAAGGAGGCCAATGTTGTCACATCTATGAAGAAACAAGTGGCGGTGATGTTCTATCTGTGTTCATGATTGGTCACTTGCACGATAATTATAAAGACGAATGGATCATTAACACAGGAACATCATATCACATGACTCCTCATCAGAGTTGGTTCGCCAGTTACAAGGAACGCGACAGTGGACAAGTCTTTATGGGCAATGACAGTACCGTAATGTTGTGGCTATTGGCACAGTGAGCATCAAGATGTTTGATGGGATGGAGCGTACCTTAATTAATGTTAGGCACGTTCCTGATATAAAGAAAAGTCTGATTTCTCTCGGTGCACTCAAGGATATATGGTGCAGGTTCACTGGTATTGATGGTGTCCTTAAAGTTTCAAAAGAGACACTCGTGGTTATGAGAACGCAAAGACACGAAAACCTTTGTAAGTTGATCGGAAACACTTCAGCAGGTGGAGCGGCAATAACTGTTCCAGATTCTACGTCTGTATGTATGTGGCATGCTCGTTTGGGCCACATGAGTGAGCGGGGCATGAAGGTACTATCTGATCGTTGTTTGATTCCAACTTTTAAGAATTCTGATCTATATATATATGCGATTATTAATTTGTGGACGCTTATTTTTAAAAATAGGACCTTTTGATTTTTTTTCGTGATTCACTATCCAATAAATATCCACCAATTCATAAGTGGGATAATGCCAATAAATTGCATAAATTTGAAGGCATTTGGGGAAGTGAGCAAAAAACAAACATACATTTATATACATGACCAAAAGAATACATTTAAATTGGTGTTGTCAAAAATTCACAAAAATAAAGGCATGTCCAAAGAATAAATCCAAGCCGTTGCTCGGTTCCAATTCCATCGATAGTGATCACGGGCCCCGTTCATCGCGGAAGTAAGAAAACTAACGTCCTCCTTCGAGGCTCGCCATCGGACTCTATGAAATCGTTTCACGCATCTATGACTGTTCTCGTTGGTGTTTTAAAACACCGTCCCAGAGTGGGAGTGAGTGATCAACTCAGTGGGTGCTATTAGTCTTAAGTTGCAACAAGCATCAATTATAATAAGAATTTAATGAAAAACAATCAATCATAAACATCTATCTAGTCTTGTTAATGTGTATGCATGCAGGATGATATGATGTATGCCCTCACCACAACGCTCCCTCGTGCGACAACATCTAATGATCGCCAATGCCAACACTCCCTCAATGCGACCTCTACTGCCGAGTCGCTAACCTAGCTAATGCCATGCAATGATGATGTTAACTGGGTTCTTAGTTAAGTCCATTCATCCAGCAGATTTGAGAATTTAATACACCCCACGTATCAAATGCCCTGAACTAGTTGCGAGGCCAAGACCCCCCAATGTGTGAGGCCGAGACCCCGCGATCCTTGACCCCGTCGGGTTTTCCCCATCCCCGACTTCAAGCACATGGGGGGTGCTGAATGTGGGGTCCCTCGCGGTCACTTCGGGGAGGCGCGTCACCCCAGCGTAGGCCGACAGCTGGAACACCGTGTCCCATTCCACCATGCCCGGCTCACGAGACTATGGATCAATATTTCATCCGGTATTGATGGGTTACAACGGTGGTAGGGTGTTTCAATTTCCATACATATGTGAGCAAACAAGGTTAACAACCAGGTGGGTCAGCCAGTGGACTAAACCGCACGAGCCAAGGCAAGTATGTGGTGGAACGACATCGGGTACAAGCGACCCATGTAGCCTAACTACTGCCGCCCACACGTACTCACCCAAACTCATGGGTTTAACCTCAAGGTGGTCCTACCAACGGAACCACCTTCGCTCTCCTCATGTTCCTGACCAACCCAAGGATAGGAATAGTGACTCATAGCATGCCAACTACCAATGTAACATCAAACATATTCAACACCATGTTCTCATGTTGCTCAACATACAACTCAAAATTTTCTAGCAAGCAAACTATTAATATCATGAATAAGGTGTATGTGTGTGGTGTGGGTTGGTGAGGAAGTTAAGCACTTCCTACACCTCAAGGAATCAAATACATAAGAGCAAATGATTCATACACAATATGAAGAAACACATATGAGAAAAAAAATCAACCAAACATGAGCATGTAATCATCCATACACTAGATCATGAGAGAGACAAGATTAACATCAAAGAGAAAATAAACATGCAAATCATACAATTCCAACAACATGTCATTCCTAGGTTTCTCTAGATTCTTCCATACAACATACCAAGCAAACAAAATCATTAAACTCCAACTATAGTTGGTGCTAGGCCACCAAGGATAATAGTCCGCACCTTAAGGGGAGATTTCCATTCTTTGAGATCTTAGGGTTTGGGGATTTGGGTAAAACCACCATTTCCTAAATCAAAATCAAGAAAGACAGCATTAATGCCTAAAAATCTACAATAAGTTGCTCTATTGAAGGGAAATATACCATTCTTACCTCCACTTCTTGGCATGGGTAGGTTTAGTGGAGGTTTTCTTAGAGAATGGGTAGAGAGTTTGCAAAGTTGAGCTTCCTTGGGCCCCACCTCCTACCACATACTCCTTTCCTTTATTCTTCCTCTCTCTTTCTCCTCCTTTCTCCTCTTTCTCTTCTCCCTTTTCTTTCTTCTCTCCTTCCTTCTCTAGGGCAAATTCGTATGGGGAGAGGGGTGCCCCAAATGAGGTCCTTTTATAATGCCAGATTTGGTGCAAATGGCCCCAAGTGCTAGGTTTTTACTATACTAGACCTATGAGATGGTCTTTCTAAGCTCTAGGGCCCACTATGGGGTGTACAAGTCAATATACATCGTAGGATAGCTAGCCCTAATGATGATCTACATATGGATATGATCGACCCGCCATTTGGATGCGCCGATCGACAGATATGATAAGAAGTCTGTTCAACGGTCATCGATAGTCGATCAGGGCTGCGGCTATACGGATATAAGTAGGGAAATATCCTTACTCCATGAGTAAAGTTTGGTCGCAAACCGACGGTCCGAAATCCTCAACTTTGCATAGGAGTGGACGACTCAATTCACTTAAGTTTCAACTCCTTCCTTTAAGGTATTTGCACTTCTCATGTACTCGTCCTTCAACTCAAGTTGACCGGTTCTGGACCGTACCCAGGTCCGATTCCCGCAAGGGACGTCAAGCCCAATGAGACGGACATTATTCTATAGTTTTGGAACTAGTGGTCCACCAACGAGCAGTCTAGAGTTTATTTGGATAACCGAGGTAGTTTTGGTGGCCCTCTGACCATGAAACTTATAGGATAGGTGCTCCATAGCCCGATGAAGGGCCATGCAAAATTTGAAAATGATCAGATATGGGGTTTGGTCGCACGGGTCTGATTCGCAATCAACGGTCACCGTGCCACGATCGGGACCCAGATTTTTGTGGGCGGGTGTAGAAAAATACATTAGACCCTCATTGTAAATTATGAAAAAATCTGACGGCTGAAATGTCTTACATTTCAGTTTTATTTACACGTGCCAGATTCTAATTTTGGCATTGGTGGGGCGCATCTGGCAAGTGCCAGATTTCACTTCTGGGTGTCCACTGAGTCCGTGGTCCTCGATGGTCCCTAAGCCCAGTGAGATCTATGCTCCCCTAAATTTTTATAATTTTCTGACCTTCTCGTGTCACGGTATAGCCCGCACGGGCTGTCGCTAGGTGTTAACGGTCATCTGGCTTGGAGGCCCGCATCAGGATCTATCAGGACCTGTCTGACCTATTCAATTGGGCTAATCTTGGTCTAATTTATTTGTGATACTTCACTACGAGTGACTTAAACAAATGATCCTATGACAAATCCTACGTGGATGCCCCAAGACACTGTTTTGGTTGGGCGGGACGTTACACTACACCTGATGTTCAAGTGATCGGGCGGATTCGTTGGCTTCCTACGACTGATTAATTGGACTGGTGCGACTCTTTACTGGTACCACCCCTGTATACATTGATATTGAGTGCTAATGGTTATTAAGTAATATTTAGGTTAATTAAATAAAATTAAAAAATAAAAATTGATGGATTTTTGGAAATCCAAAACAGTGAAAATTCAGGATGTTACATTAGATCTGCCTCATTTTTGGGCTCATGCCCTAAAATTGTTTGGCAAATTGGATGGACAGTGTGGATATAACACATTCATCACAGTGGGGCCCAAAAAACTTTGACACTCGTGTGCTACACTTCACAATCCGAGTCCCGCCTAATTCGGGCCCTTAAAAAATTGTACATGAGATATGTATTAACTTAAAATTTACCAATTAAATTATGAACAGTAGTTGCGAACTCACAATGTCAAAATCAAATTGTTTGAATAGTTTTAATTGTTAATTTGTGGACGCTTATTTTTTAAAATAGGGCCTTTTGATTTTTTTCATGAGTCACTATCCAATAAATGTCCACCAATTCAAAAGTAGGATAACGCCAATAAATTGCATGAATTTGAGGCTGATTTGGGGCATGGATTGGTCCTCCAAGTCAGCCCCAAATTGGCAATGCCATCTACCTGAATTTAATTTCATTTTTTAAAATCGTTAAGTATGTAAATTAGATATTTATAAAATTAAATATATGAATTTGGTAGTCAAATCCAGGTTATCTGGTTCAGGAATTCATCAGATAGTCCGATACAACTTCTCACCAAAGAGTGGACCGTTACACCACCATAAACATATTCCAATTTATAAATGAATGCATATTTGGAATGCTTAGAATATTCCGGATTTAATCCATATTTTTTTCATTTTTTTTTGGCAAAAAAAAAAAAACATCGTTACGGGCTGTTATGCCCTCGTATCGCCGTTACACCCTCGTATCATATTAGTATCAGAGGGCGCCGTTACGCTAACCGATACCGATACAGGATACCCTGGCTGGAACTGTGGGATGACTGGACATATGAAAAAGGATTGTACCAATCTTAAAGCGAAAAAAGAAAACCTATAGGCTTCTTCCAAGGAGGCCAATGTTATCACATCTTTGAAGAAACAAGTGGTGGTGATGTTCTATCTATGTTCATGATTGGTCACTTGCACGACAATTATAAAGGCGAATGGATCATTGACACGAGAACATCATATCACATGACTCCTCATCAGAGTTGATTCGCCAGTTACAAGGAACACGACGGTGGACAAGTCTTTATGGGCAATGACAGTGCCGTAATGTTGTGGCTATTGGCACGGTGAGCATCAAGATGTTTGATGGGATGGAGCGTACCTTAATTAATGTCAGACACATTCCTGATATGAAGAAAAGTCTGATTTCTCTCGGTGCACTTGAGGATATAGGGTGCAAGTTCACTAGTATTGATGGTGTCCTTAAAGTTTTAAAAGAGGCACTTGTGGTTATGAGAGCGCAAAGACACGAAAACCTTTATAAGTTGATCGGAAACACTTCAGTAGGTGGAGCGGCAATAACTGTTCCAGATTCCACGTCTGTATGTATGTGGCATACTCGTTTGGGCCACATGAGCGAGCGGGGCATGAAGGTACTATCTGATCGTTGTTTGATTCCAACTTTTAAGAATTCCGATATATATATATATATGCGATTATTATATATATGGTAAACAAACTAAATTATTTTTTAAATTTAGAAAATACGTATGTAAATGAGTACTATATTATGTGCACTCTAATGTATAAGGGGCATCGCCAAAAGTTTCCGTTGGAGGGTCGTCATAATTTGTTTCATTCATTGACGACTATTGGGTTTACTTCATGAAACGTAAATCTAAAGATTTCACCATATTCAAACAATGGAAGACAGTGATGGAAAAACAATTAAGGTGAAAAATAAACGTTTTAAGGACTGATAGTGGTAAAAAATTTACTTTCATTGAGTTTAATAAATATTACAAGGATGAAAGGATCATCAGGCATAACACATTGCTCCACACCCCCGAACAAAATGGTGTGGATGAGCAGATGAATCAAACTCTCTCGGAGAGGGCCAAATGCATGTTAAGTAATGTTGCGTTGGGTAATGACCTATGAACAGAGGCCGTTAACACGGCTTACTATGGGTGAACTGGTCTCCGTCTATGACAATTGAATGTAAAATTTCAGAGGAAGTATGGAGTGGTCATGAGTTGGACTACTCACATTTGCACATATTTGGTTGTGAGACTTACTCTCATGTACCATTAGTTGAGAGAGATAAGTTAAACTATATAGTCAAAAAGTATATTTTTATTAGCTATAGTGTTGGTGTGAAAGGTTGAAGGTTATTCGATAAGGTCACATGGAAGGTCATCACTAGCCGTGACGTTAGATTTGAAGAAAGCTTCCTGTTTCGCAAAAATGATTAAGAGGAGCAAGAGGAACGAGAAAGGTTGATCGTAGATGTCCAGATTGACACAAATGATACTCAGACAAAAACAGATGCGCAAATAGAGGTACAAGAGCAGGTGGAGCAGCCGCCTGTGAGAAGGAACCCACCGCATGATCGCGGGTTATCGACAAGATATAGGGATGATTCTAATATCGCATATGCCCTCATTACAGATGAGGGGGACCCGTCAACTATTAAGGAGGCTCTTGATGAGCCTGATTTAGAAAAGTGGAAGGCAGCGATAGATGATGCGATGGACTCATTGCACAAAAATTACACATGGGAGCTGATGGAGCTTCCAGTGGGCCGAAAAGTGATCAGATGCAAGAGGTTATTCAAAAGGAAACATGATAGATACAAAATAAGGCTGATAGCAAATGAGTATGCTCAAAGAAAATGAATTGACTTCATAAAGATATTCGCACCTGTGGTTAAGTAAGTATCCATCAGATTCGTATTGGCGCTGGTTACTCAATACGATATCGAGCTGAAACAGATGGATGTCAAGACTGCTTTCCTGCACAGGGAGTTGGAAGAGCAAATCTATGTGAAACAACCAGGGGGCTACGAAGTTCAAAGGGACTGAGAAAAAAGTTTGTACGCTAATAAGGTCGTTGTACGGCATGAAACAGTTTCCTAGGCAGTGGTATAAAAAATTGATTATTTCATGTTGAGTTTGAAATTTACTCGGAGTGAATACGATCACTATGTTTATTACAGGACATTTAGTGATGACAAATTCATCATCCTATTATTGTATGTTGATGATATGTTGATCGTCTGTCATCATATGTCTGAAATTAACATACTAAAGACTCAATTATCAAGGGACATTCGAGATGAAATATCCGGGGGTTGCAAATAGAGTTCTCGGTATGTGTATATATATATATATATTCATAGAGACAATAAGAAGAGCAGGCTTTGGTTATCACAGACAATACCTTGAAAATGTGCTGATCAAGTATGGGATGGACCAGACAAGGCCAGTGAGCGTTCTCCACGCGGCTTACTCCAAACTTTCCTCGAAATAATGTCCTAAATCAAATGAGGAAAAACAGGTTATGTCTCATGTGCCTTATTTAAATGCGATTGGTAGATTAACGTATGTCATGGTTTGTACGAGACCAGATATTTCACAGGCAGTCGGTGTTGTGAGTAGATATATGTCAAACCCTGATAAGCAACATTGTGAGCGGTGAAATAGCTACTTTGATACATTCGAGGTACAAAAAAGAATACGTCTTAACTTTTGAGAAGACATGGGTAAAATTGGCAGGGTATGTGGATTCAGACTACATAGACAGTATGGATCTCAAAAAGTCAACTTCAGGATACTTGTTTGTAATAGTGGGTGGAGCAATTAGTTAGATGTCAAAGCTTCAATCTGTAGTGGCATTTTTCAAGATTGAAGCAGAATATATGTTAGTAACAGAAGTGTTTAAGGAAAGTGTCTGATTAAGAGGCATGATAAATCAGTTGGGGCTTCAGCAGGAGGCCGTGCCGGTTAATCGTGATAGCGAGAGTGCTATCAATTTGGTTAAAAATTCTGTTTATCACTCTCGTACTAAACACATTGATGTTCGTCACCATTTTATCCAACATGTGCTTGAAGAAAGAGGCGTGACTCTGGAGAAGATTCACACCAACATGAATCTAGCGGACATGCTCACTAAGGTTGTTCGTACAAAGAAGTTCGAGTTCCGTACAACTTCTTTGGGCTTGATGATGTCGTAAAAGGAAAACAGAGTGTGCACGAGAAGCATTAATGAAGCTATGATGCGAGGCAGAGATAAGAAAAGATATTAAGGAGCTACACGTTTGAAGATTGAAGACATGGTAGAGATTGTTATACTTGATGTCTTAAATCTAATCAGATTTTGCGCAAATTTTTTACGCAATTGCAAAAGTGCGAGATTTATTTCCGATTTCATTTATGATTCTTTCCGATTTTGTTTATGATTCTTTTTAAAACTATATATAGGAGTATAAACGAGATTGAGAGGTATTCTAAAGGGATTGTAAGGCTTTCTAAAAGGGTGGAGCAAGGGAGAGATTTGAGGAATACTTAAGTATGACAAGTCCATTCTCTTTTTAATTTATGCTTTCATAGTGGAGATCTATTGCTTTGTGTCGTGGTTTTTTCTAGAAAGGGTTTTCCACGTTAAATCTTTGTATTTACTTGGTGCTCTTGGATTGCTATCCTAAATCCATCTCTGTGTGATTCCGCAGCACAATACCCAACCGAGAGAGGAAGGGAGAGAAAAATCAAAGAAAGTTCAACGAGAGATATATAAAAAAAAATGCAAAGGAAAATGTGTTAGATTTGGGAATAGCTTATCAGTCATACGAAGAAGAAAAAAGAGTAGAAGAGAAATGGGAAAAATCCAAACTTTATCATATGATCATGGTCTAGGCTAATGAGACTCTCAACTATCAACTTGAACTCGACTTCAAATGCAAGTTGTGTGTTTGGTCCGTGGGATTAAATGACACGAAATTGTATTAGATGGGATTAACACCATTATTGTACAATGATTGCATGTTTAAAAATACTATGGCATTTGGGTTATCTAATCCCCATGTTTGGGATAAAAATCTTAATATGAAAAAACACCGGATTATGCAAAATCCCATTTGGTAGACCATGGACTTGTAATAAACGAACCAATTTCACAATGGATATTAGTCACATGTACACTTATATAACTAGAATGTCATGTGTAAAGGATGTATATAGATGGACGGCATAAATAAAACATATGCATCAATGTGGGGCCCACATGTGTGGTGGATTTCAAAATTCACGAGAATCTAACATGGGAACAAATGCAATTCCATCCCACCTAATACCAACCCTTCTTGTCCTCGCCAAATGATAGATGGAATTTGCATGGGACCAAATGCAATTCCATCATACCTATTCCCAGTTAATACCACATGCCAAATGCTCCCTAAAGGTCTAACACCAAAATCCTATATCCATGGCACACTTATGCTCCCATATAAGATAAGTGAATTGTACAATGTCAGTACCCAGTGGTGGAGACCATGAAACTCAAGTCAACCTCTTAAAAAAACAGGAGATTAAACATTTCAAAACGTGATATCCACATATATGTCACAAGCAATTTTTCCAGTCAGAATATCAAGATTTACGGAACAAAACTATTCATGTATAGTGACTACTATGTTAAACTTCAAGTTCCCAAGGATTGACAAGGATTAACTGAATAACTCCTCAAACGACCTATATTATATAAGTTCAAGACAGCACCAAATATTATCTAAGGTATATTATATTATTTAATAATACTCATGGTTATCAAAATCATCAGCGAAGATTGACCAATTACATCCACACAGCCAGTGGATCAGAGCCCACATTGATTTTCCATATCACATCTTTAATGACATTTACTTCCTCCATCAATTTTACCATACAATATTCACTTTGCATGAGAAAAAAAAGGCTTGATGAAAACTTCACAAGCCTCCAAGGTAGCAATATTAAATCTGCCCCAAAACATCCACATTCATGCATTGTGCCTAGGGGTGTACACGAACTGAGCTAGCTCGGTTAGCTCGCTCGACTCAACTCGAAAAAGCTCGATTCGACTCAGTTTGAAGCTGAGTTCGAGCCAAGTCGAGCTGATTTTTTTGAGCTCGAAAGTGAGTTCGAGCAGGCCCCAGCTCAGCACGACTTGACTCGGATCGAATCCAACTCAAATCGAACCAGTTTGGTGACTCAGTTACTTTGCCATTAATGTTGCTCACCAATTGTTTGATAAAATGACTCAACGAAATGTGGCTGGCGGTAATGGAGGTTTGGCAGGTGGCAAGGAAGGTTTGTACATTAAACAAATACTTTTTTTTTTCTTGTTATTATTATTATTATTTATGGTTTTTATGTTACTTAGAAGGTGTTTGATAAAACACGTGTAAAACCATTGTCTTTGTTTGTAAAACAGTGGGGCTTTTGAAGTTGCAGTTCAAGTATTCGTGGAAATGCCTCAATGGTGAACTCGGCTTGATCTTGCCTCGAACTCGGCTTGAACTACTGACCAAACCGAGCTGGCCATTCAAGCTGGAGGACTGAGCTAAGCTGAGTTCAAGCTGAGGTCAGCCAGTGTTCGAGCCAAATCAAGATGAGGCCAGCTTGACTCGTTCAACTCGTTGTACACCCCTGATTGTACCTGCTCGATGTTTCTCATGGGCTGAATTTTGATACCTGCCCTGGGATTACCGGGTCTTACCTTATGAATGCATAAAATTGAGTTTGCACAGTTCAGTGGCCCCACAAAGGGTCTCTATCGCAGTCCTCATCCAATGGGACCTACAAAAGTCTGTCCCTATTCTTATCTGCATCGTTCCAAAACACGTGTCCCAAATGAAATAGGGTCGGCCCCTAAAGGGAGGCGTGCAACTGACACGTTACACAAACAAAACGGCGAGCCTGTGGGGTCCATGTGCTGCTGGATGCTGTTCAAGATGCAGAGGATCGCTGACATGATTTTGATACGATCCAAATAACTGAAGCAGCACAGTTAGGAATTTAAAAAAAATAGCTAGAACAGGAACACCCACCATTACAATGAATTTTGGCAGCCAATGGTTATATGCCATCTTACCCCTTTACAAGGTGGGTCCCACGAGAAAAATGTTAAATAAAATCAGACTAATCCAAAACTTCAACAAGCCTATTAATATTTCGGTTGGGAGAGTCCCATCCACACTGTTTCCTGTAAGCATTGCCCACTTCTGTTTTGAACCTGCCTTTATTTGCAGGAAATAGTATACTGAGTTACTACGTAGGGTCTACTGTAATGTACGTGTCTTATCCGCACCGTTCATCCATTTTGTTAGCATTTTACTGCATAAGACAACAATTTCAGCTGAATAGAAACACCCACCATTAGAATGAATAGGAACACCCACCATTAGAATAAATTTTGGCCTCCAATCATCATATGACATCTTACCCCTTTACAAGGTGGGTCCCACAAGAACAAAGTTTAAAAAAAAATTCAGACTAATCCAAAACTTCAACAAACCTAGTAACATTTCAGTTGGGGAAGTCCCATCCACACTGTTTCCTATAAGCATGGCCCACTTTTGTTTTGAATCTGCCTTTATTTACAGGAAATAGCATGCTGACTTACTATGTACTGTAATGCAAGTGTCTTATCCACACCGTTCATCCATTTTGTTAGCATTTTACTGCATGAGACCACAATTTCAGCTCGTCAGCGGATGAAACCTCCTCAGGGTCCACAGTAATGTTTATTTATCATCCAACCTGTTTATGAGATAAAAAAGACATGAATGAAGGGAAAGTACAAATACCAGCTTGATCCAAAACTTTTGCGGTCATAAGAAGTTTTCAACAGTAGACATTCAATTCACACTGTTTCCCATAGCGTGGTCCACTTGAGCTTTGGATATGCTTAAAATTACATCTCATGGCCTCAATTGAACTGATAAAACGTATGGACGGAGTGGATAATACACATACTATCAAAGTAGCCCCACAGGTTTTATTCAGTACGCAAGGTCTTCCGATTTCTGGCTTCGCGTCAGTGAAACCGACGGCGTGGATGCAACACAGGCATTACGGTGTGTCGGCATTTTTCTTGCGCGCGCTCTCAAGCAACTTGCGTAACCACGGGTACAGGAACGCCATACGAAAGAGCCGTCGAAAACTTCGAAAACTACAAAGGTACCCCATTGATGCGCATGTACTACTATCCACCTGCTCATGGGAGCGGATTGCTGTGATATCTGTGCCCGGGGCTCCGTAGGGTCCACGTAGGTGCGTAACAAATCCACTCCGTCCATTTGTTTTGAGAGACCACAATAAAGTAGGATTCTAAAAATGAGGTGGATACAAAAATCATACGGGCCATGCCAACAAAACAGTGGGAACAATAACGTCCTTGAAACCTTCGTAGAGCTGACCAGGATGCTATATGTCATCCAAACCGTTCATAATATTATCACCACTCAGATAAAATGGGGTAACAAATATCATCCTGATAAAAAACTTCTGTCACTGCCAGGCATTGAATCCCCACTGTTTAGTGTGGTATAGTTGGATCCGACTCATTTTCAGAATCCTGTCATATTGTAGCTTTTTTAAAACAGATGGACAGAGTCTATTTATCACTGACATATCTAAGGGCCCCACACAGCCCCGGGCGTAGAGATATCACATTCCACTCCCCAGCGTTCATAGGTTATTCCCACCTGGATTGAAGAGAAACACGAATAACAGCCATCCTTCTGCCGTGACCGTTCAAACCCCTCCGTTTCCTCGTAATGGCTCACCTGAGTTCCAGATCACCATAATCTCTAAGGGCCCGTTTGGCCGGTCGGATTGGAAGGGCTTGGATGGTATTGAAAGGGATTGAAAGTCAAATCCTGGGATTGGCCTGGCGTGCCAAACAGAATCGGTGATCTGATCCCAATCCCATGGATCTTAAGACAATCCACTGACAACACCATCATCACCTTTAATTCCCATCCAATCCAACCTAATCCTTTCAAATTTGCCTGGGACGTGTTTGGTTTGAGGGATTGAAAGGGATGAGAAGGTTTAATCCCAGGATTGGCCGGGGCCACCAAACAGATTGGATATAGCAATCCAGGGATATTGCAATCCCATGGATCTCTAGACAATCCACTGACAACATCATCATTACTTAGAAATCCATGCCATCCACCTTAATACCATTCAATCCCTCCCAATCCACCTGGCCAAACGGGCGTGTTTGGGCAGTGGGATTAGAAGGGAATAGGTGGGATGGGATTCATCTGGTCCCGTGCCAATTCCACTCTATGTTGGGGAAGAATGGAAAAGCTTGGAGTTGCGTTGGGTCCATGCCAATTTCACTCAATTTTAGCAAGTTGTATAGGTCTTACCATAATGTGTGGACTATATCCACACCGTCCACCCATTTTTCAGGATTATTTTAGAGCATGGGCCAAAAATCAAGTAAATCTAAAGCTCAAGTGGACCCTACCATAGAAAGCAATGGGGATTGAATACTTACCGTTGAAAACTTCTTTGGGCCACATAAGTTTTGGATCTACCTCAATTTTAGGCCCATGCTATAAAATAAGGTTACAAAATAAATGAACGGTTTAGATATGACACGTGTGTTATTCTAAGTAAATTCAAATGATTGTGGGCATGTCCATTCAATATACTACCTAATTACCAACAAAGCATGGCATTAATCTTATCCCTGGGGTAATAATTATATTTTTTGAATCCCATCCCACGCTAAGTTCCTGTACTAAAATGAGCTTCGGGCTAAGGGGACACGGATTGGGTACTTACTACTTGGGAACGGACAAGGGCTACGAGTTCCCATCATAATATATGGGTTTTATCCGCACCATTTATCCATTTTGCCCGATCATTTTAGGATGCTATCCCGAAATTGAAGCATATCCAAGGCTCACGTGGACCACGCCACTGGAAACAACAGTGTTAACTAGGCCCACCATGACAGTTAATTTCCATCCAACCTGTTCATAAGGTCACATAAACATGCATGAATGGAAAGCACAAATATCAGCTTGATTCAAAACTTCTATGGCCCGATTTTTTTTCAATGGCAGGAGTTTAATCTCCATTGTGTAGTTTGCTTGATCCTTAGAACTGTCTAATTTTCGGGCTGTTATCCTAAAATGATATGGAAAAATGGATGGACGGTGTAGATATAATACACACATCACGGTGGCCCCTCAGAGGCCCCATCGCGGGGTACTCGTACCCAGTCAGCGCCCGGGGTTAAGGGCACTTGTGGGAAGCGGACTGCGTAGTGAGTAACTAACTATGCTTAGGGTACTTAGTAAACTTTGTGAGGTCCACTATGATTTATGTATCTGATCCGTTCCTTCCATCAATTTTAACAGATAATTTTAGGTCCTGATTCCTAAAAATTAAGCATATAGAGTATTCAAATGGACCACACCACAGGAAACAGTTGAATTGAACATTTATCGTTGAAAAATTTTTGGGGGCCACAGAAGTTTTGGATCAACCTTATATTTATGTTTTGCCTTAATACATGTTTTTATGATCTTACTAAAAGGTTGGATGACAAATAAACATCTCTGTAGGGCCCGCAAAGATTTCAATGGTGAAAATCATTATCCCCACTATTTCCTGTGGTATGATTTACTTGATATTTGGATATGCTTCAATTTTGGTATCAACCCCTTAATTTACATGGAAAAACGGATGGACGGTATAGATAGACCATATACATTCAAGGCGGGTCCAACAGAGTTTGCTCAGTACGATAAGAGCATACTGCGTAACTCAGTACGTAATCCGATTTCGCACTCGTGTTACGCTCCGGGCCATATTCAAGTCGCGTGCCCTACAACTGTTGTGGGAAGTTCTCGGCCAGCCAACTCCACATTTACCCCCACGCAGGTTAGCTAAAACCCTTACATCGTTACTTCGTTAGAACGAAAGAGAGTACGCACATACCTCGGCCTCCCTCACTCTACTTCGCTCCAGGAGTACAGACAGAGAGAGAGAGAGGGGAGAGCCAAACGCTCAAAAATCGTAATCCAAAAAAATCGCAATCTGAGGGCCGTTTCCTCCTCTCTTCCCCACTCTCTCGACTCCCTCACATCAGTAGACGAGAAAAAAAGGAAAAATCCCCCCCAAAACCCGAAAAGATGGAACTCCCGTTCCTGTCCTCCAACCCAGCCAAACGCCCTTTCGAGGCGCACGATAGCATCCCCACTCCCTACGCCCACAGCGCCAACGGCGCATTTAAGCGCCGGCCCAAACCTCCTCCTCCCCCCATCGTCCTCTCCCCGGGCCACGCTGCCTTCCGCCTCCTCTGCCCAATCTCCAAGATCGGCGGCATCATCGGCAAGTCCGGCAGCGTTGTCAATCTCATCCGCAATGAGACCGGCGCCAAGATCCGCGTCGAGGATCCCGTCCCTGCCTGTGATGAGCGCGTCATCCTCGTCGTGGGCCCCACCGCTAAGATGACAGGCGCAAAGGCCCACCCGACTGACGGTGATGGGACGGATGGAGGGGAGGGCGGGCGCGATGCGTCTCCAGCTCAGGAGGCTCTGGTTAGGGTTTTTGGCAGGGTTTTGGAGGTCGATGCGGAAATGGAGGTGTCCGCTGGTGGTGGGGCCGTTTCCTGCAGGCTGCTGGTGCCAACGGGGCAGGTGGGGCCGGTCATGGGGAAAGGAGGGAAGGTTATTGAGAAGATTAGGAAGGAGAGTGGCGCCAAGATTAGGGTTCTACCGAGGGAGCAACTGCCGGCTTGCGCATTGCCGTCAGATGAAGTCGTACAGGTGATTTGTTTTCTTTGTTTGATTTCCTATGCTCTTAGAGGAAAAAGAAATTACGATTTTCATTTTTGGATTGTGAAGTGTTCTAGTTCTTTGATATACAAAAATGGATGAAGAACTCGGTTTTCCGTGATTTTTCTAAGTTTTCAAGTCTGTAGTTTGTCCTGGCAGATGCAAAACACTAAGCACAATGATTCATTTTCTGCCCTCACCATGAGTGGCATTGTTTATACCTAGGACTTGAAATTACAGAACATGCAGGCTAGGGCTGAAATGAGCTTTCAGTTTTCAGCTTTGAATTTGGGAAAAATGCAATCTCAAACTGCCTTTTTTTTTTTTTGAATTCTAATTACTAGGAGTGCTGGATTTCTGTCCAAATCGGGATTTGGGCGGACACCCAAACATGTCCTAAGTTTGTTCCTCATAGGCTCTTTAAAAGCTTGGTGTGATGATGACATGCTTTGTATGCAAACGTGAAGCAGGTCTGGAATATCACACTGGCAATATATTATGCCATTTGTTTTTTTGACAAAAAAATGGCTTGTGACTTTGTGACGCATTGAGTTGTAGGCTTGGAACTGGGTTTCAAAGCTTTCTTTGGCGTGATGGTTTCTTTCAGTGGTTGTTTGGGAGCTTGAATTGGTGTTAATCGGTGCATTTGGGTGGTGTGTATTTGATGTGAATTGGAATCCAATTCACAACGAATACACCAAAAAGCTCTATTTTGAAATCACAACAAAATCATGCGATTCCATTTCATATAAATTCTGATTACCACTGATTACCACCGATTTCCAAGTCACAATCATCTCCCTCACACTCTCTCTTCCAAATACAATGTGCCAAGCCCAATTTGGTGATCTCAATTACCAGATTCTAGTGGATTCTGATTATAGGCTGCCAAACATAACTACTTTTTCCAATTCACATGGATTCCATGGTAATTGCGAATGAATGTCAATGCAAATCAAGTACAAACTACCAAACGATCCCTTAGGTGGAATTTCGGAATTTCTTGTGAGCAAAGCCTAGGCCGGAAGTTGGTACAATACAAGGTGGCCCATGGCTCAGTGATCCAAGCCATTGTGGATACCCATTCACCAAAAAACCTTGCAAATGGAAAAGTTCCTATAATCCTATCCCTTCGAGAGGTGGCCAACAAGTACGCCGTTAAGAAAGGAGATACAACACCATTCACATTCAACAAAGAAAGGCCAAATATTCTTTAGCCAGGATCTTGAAATCTGGGGTACTTGTCGTGCCTGGGCCATCAACACTGAGGCCTATTATATCAGTGGTTTGGACTTTGGATCATTGTACATTGGGCCTCACTTGTACAACTCAGACATGCTTTACAAACTCTCAGCCCATGCATGGTACCTCTAGCTGTGTGCTTGCCTGTGTGGGTGTGTAGGTATTGGTGTGGGAGTGTGCACAAGTTTTTTTTGAGCATCAACTAAGAGAACAAAAATATATGAATCTATAAATGTATGAATGTATTTTTGTTACTAACTGAAATTACAACCATCCACATTCTTTAGAGTAGCGACTATACAATAGAATGTATGTTATATGATAGTTGACAATTTACACCCCTCTATAGTTCGATAAAATAACCGCAAAATGGGTCCATGGTGCAATTTGGTTTCAATAGCTGTAACTTGTCTCTTCAGCTTGCATTTTTCGCTTATTATGTAATGTAAGCAGTGACGGTATTCAATTTTTGGCAGACAGTTTGGAATAGCTCTTGTGTTTTTAGTGTGTTCTTTTGGCGCTACTTGCTACATCCATCAACTGTTCGTGAATTGCCCTTCTGGGTAGCATGCAATGGTGTTGCTAACATGCAACATGTGGTGGATCCGTGTCTGCATGCAAGTTGTGCAACGAAGTACTCAAGTGTGATCTTTCATGCTTGGTGCTTTGTTCGTAGCGGTTTGCATGGCAACTGCCCCTCCACGACCTTACTTTGTTTTCAGGTTTTTCTGGACACGTCTGTAGCCGTATTTGCATTTGAATAGTGTTAAGGCAAGCCTTTGCCATGGCCGTTTCCAAGAACTTTGGTAAATGAGGAAAGGTGACGTATGGTGGGCAGTTGATCATAAAGCTTTTGCCAAATGCCCATCTACCACTTAAACACCATTCCCAAGTTGCCAAGAGAAAGGATAAGAAGATGATATGATGATTAGAATCATACCATGATACCATATATAAAAGCACTTAAAAAAAATAATTTTTATATGGATTTTGAGATTTTGCAACAGAGGTCTTCCCCTCACTAGGAAGTGCTTGTTTGTGGACACTTTGGTGGCCTGCCTTTTCTCTCGCTATTTAGAGGAAAGGTGGGGGGTGTCTTTGCCTTCCCTTTCTATTTTTAGGTCCAGGGCAAAACAGAAAGCCCTCTTCATTTAAGTCACCCTACTTATTTAGTAGCTAAGGACTTGAAGAAAACAAAAGCCCTTTTTTATGTAATAATCTTTTTTGCCAATTTAGATCCAAAGCCATCTAGTGGGGCAAGCTTTGAGGTAACTTGCTTTGCCCCGTAGGCCCTGTTATGGGCGGGCTTGGGATTGTTATAGGCTTGGATGTTGTGTTGGTCCTGCCTGGCAAGCCGGCCATGTTCAAATTTTTTTATTTTTCTTGGTCCAAGCCCAACCCATTGTGAAGCTCATCTGTTGGTTGCCTTTATATTATATTTATGTCTTATGATTGGTGGGTTTGATTACTCACTTAGGAGAAGAAGTGAAGAACAAAAGGTCAATTTATTGGAATAACTCACATCATGTTTGACAATGAGAGTGTTTAGGTAGGGAGTAAAGTGAATGACAACATTATATGGAGCTATCAACTATCAGTATTTCCAATCTGTGCATTAGCTTAAATATTTGATTCATTCAGTCTTGCATTGTAGGGGATATTTCAATATCCCTACAGATTAATAGGAGTGCCTCCATGGATGAAGTCATTAGGAAGGCCAAGGACGAATTGGTGGGATGTGCTTCCATTGTAGAGACGACAAATGCTGTCAATCTTTCTCCTTTTTTGGTCTTTAGTTTTGTTCGTGGGTTGTATTCTTTCCCACCTTGCTTTTCTCAATAAAGTTTTGTTATCTTTCATAAAATTAAATAAATAGAAGAAGTAATCTTTCCGGTTTTTTGGTGGGGTTAGTCCCTCTTGTTGAGTGCAAGATCTATGACAGAATCATTTGGCAAATTCGGATAAGAGTTTGCATGACTTCCTGTTCTTTTTAGAACTCCCTCGCCTTTCTACTTTATCGCATCTTCTGCTTCTTTTTTTGAATTCATAGTATGACACCTGCTTTTTTTTTTTTTCCTGTTATTTTTCTATATGTTGTTTTAAGGACCAATATACATTCCTGCATCCACTTTTGTCTTAGCAGTTCACCAATAAAATAAAATCAATTATCCTTCAAAAAAAAAAGAAGAAGCACCACCACTATACATGAATATTTGAACGTACACAGAATTAGACAAAAAGGGGGATATGTGAATGTTCTTTATAACCTTTTATCAATTCTGTTGTTAATTGGACATTATTTGCTGCACAACGAATGTTTTTCCTTCGTGTTTTACATATCAAGCTTATTCGCTTAAGCCTATAGACCTTCATTGTGTATTTTGGGAAATCTCTGCCTTAGTTTGATATATATTTTTTTTACGGTGATAAGATTTGTTACTTATCACTAAATAAGTAAATAAATACAACAAAATAAAAAAATGTCATTTAAAGCAAGAGGTGTAACGGCCTTTTCATGTTTTGACACCACCTCATGTCTTATTTTCTTATGCACCGCTGTAGCATCTTTGCATTGGATGACTAAGGTGAACCATAGGCCAAGGTTGAAAATATTAAGCATTTGATAATGTGGGGATCATATTTTTGGGATTATTGGACAGAAAAGTTGGGCAACATGGGACAACATATTGGCAGGCTGGGTGTAGCTGAATGTGGATGTTGAGATGAATGATTGGCAAGACGAGGAAGGATGTATTAGAAATGAACGCATTCGAGGGATTTAGGAGTAACACCTATAAGGTAATAAGATGAGGAAAAAGTAGGCCTAGATGGTTTGGCCATGTGACACGGAGACCAAGAACTACACTAGTTAGGAGTGAATTGGTTGAAGTTGAAGGTTGTAAAAGGGCAAGGGGAAGACCCAAGAGGACCGGGGTGGAGGCAGTAAGAAAAGATTTGATGACTATGTTCCGGCTGAGCCTATGGACCTTGATAGAGTGGAATGGTGGATCAGGTTTGTGTAGCCGACCCCAAGTAGTTGGGATAAGGCTTAGATGATGATGATGTATTGGCCGACACCAAAGCCGAGACATGCAATGGATAATGGGAAGCGAACGCATGGTACCGGTACCACTGCTAATCCACTATTGATGGTGGTCTGAGTTGTTGGGGGTACCATGTGCTGTGTGGATGACATCCAACCCATCTGACAGGTTCTCCCTACCATGACATGCACCTAGCACAAAAATCAGGTAAAAGCTTGAACCGTTAGAGCATGACGAATCAATCCTTTTATCTCATTGCCTAGGCCCCACATCTTATGGGTTATGACCTCGGCTGAACCCTCCCGGTGGCCCTCAAATCACATGGGTACCGCCTCACACGAGCCACCCGAATCACACGGGCGGGGCCCGCCTCTCACGAGCTACCCGCCTCACACGGGCCGCCCACCCCGAGTGTGTCCCTCATCCCATAGGCTACCCCACTCGAGCCCGGTGTGAAACTGCCCCAGCATTAATCACTCTCGGTGAGGAGTCTCGAACCCGAGACCTCCCGCCCTGATACCAATTTGATGCAGGACAATTAACCACTTACTCTAAAAGCTCGAACTGTTAGAGCATGGCGAATCAATCCCTTTATTCCATAGTCCAGGGCCCACATCTCATGGGTTAGGATTTAGGACCTCGGCCGAACCCCTCTCGTGGGCCCTAATTCACATGGGTACTGCCTCACACAAGCCACCCGCCTCACATGGGTGTGCCTCACACGAGCCACTCGCCTCACACAGGCTGCCCACACCGAGTGTGCCCCTGGCCCCCCCTACATCCCACAGGCTACCCCACTCGAGCCCGGTGTGAAAATGCCCCTGCATTAGAGTTCCCCTTGGATAATATCCACTGTAAATCATCTATATTTCTGCAAAATTTTACCCACTTTTGTGCTGTTTCAGGAATAAATAAAGTTTTTGTGCTGTTTCAAGAATACATAAAGTTTGTATCGTTTTGGTAGTTTGACAGTATTGAGTGATAAGTTTGAACCATAAAATTTCAAGAATGGATAAAGTTTGTATCATTTTGGTTGTTCAAGAGTATTGAGTGACAAGTTTGAATCATGCATGTGTTGTCTTCCTTGTTTCCCATATCCATTTATCAAGTTTTATCAATTCACAATTTGGTATATATATGTAATGTGTATATATTTTTTTCTTTTTTCAGATTACAGGAGATGCTGGGGCTGTTAAAAAAGCACTTCTTGCTGTTTCCTGTTGCATCCAAGAAAATTCACCAACTGACAGAGCACAGCTTGTTGTGAGCCGACCCGTAGCGGCTCCTCATGGGGCTTTTCCTGATGCCCAGGGGGAGCATCACTTGCATAGGGGTTCGTTGCTACCACCTACCCCGGGCGGCTATGTTGATTATGCTGCCAGAGGTCGTCCATTGCCAACCCCAGTTGATGGGTTATCTATGCTGGACCAAAAAAAGGCGCAGCAAGAAGTTGCATTCAGATTTTTGTGTTCCAATGATAAAGTTGGGGGTGTAATTGGCAAGGGAGGGACCATTGTCAAGGCACTGCAGAATGAAACTGGCGCTTGTATAAGTGTTGGATCTTCAGTAGCTGAGTCAGAGGAGCGTGTCATCACCGTTTCTGCTATGGAGGTTTGTGCTGCTTCTAATATTCTATATTACCATATTTCCACTTCGTATTTAGGTTCTTCTATGGCTTGGTCTGTTTCATAACTGTATGTGCTTCTGTAAATTTGTTATTTTCTGGGCATTCATCATTCTTGTGCAGGATCCAGAATCACGATACTCCCCAGCACAAAATGCTGTTGTCCGCGTTTTTGTTAGATCTGTAGAGGCAGGCATGGAAAAAGGACTTGACTCGGGCTTAGGAAAGGGAGCACATATTTCTGCCCGGCTTCTAGTACCATCAAATCAAATTGGTTGCTTGATGGGCAAAGGAGGCACAGTGATAGCAGAAATGAGGAAGGTGACTGGTGCAGGCATCCGGATAATAGGAGGCGATCAGGTCCCGAAATGTGCTTCAGAAAATGATGAAGTGGTACAGGTGTGCAGGTGTCTTTATTTTTGTTAAGTACAGAAGCACGAGAAAGTATTTACATATCTCCTCCATTTTTTCAATAAAAGATCCTTACAAGTTAATTCTAATTTAGCAAATTATGTTTTTTTCCAAGTTGACAAACAAGCAACTTTTGAGTGAATGTACCCGAATGTGCTTGTGTTTTCGGATGATGAAGTAACATTCGCCAAATTAATTTTCAGAAAACAAAAAACTTTTGCCAAATGATACTGTTTGCTCTTTTATCTCAACTCTTCAATGTCATGCTTCCTTGCATATTTTGTATTAATTCAATGAAACGATGGAGGTTCTGGTTGACACCAATCACATGGACATTGTTTTTCATCACTAGTGGTCCGTGCGTTAGAGTTGGCTGCCATTGTTATTGGGATTTTTTTTTTTTTTTTTGACAATACGTAGCAGTTCTTTTGGAAGGTTCAGGCAATCAATTTAAATTAAACTGACCTGAAATGGATGGGTTTTACAGATTAATGGCGACTTTGGGAATGTTCAGGATGCTTTATTTCATGTTACTGGTAGATTGCGTGATAATGTTCTTCCCACTAAAGCTATGAATGGTTCTGGAGCTGGTATTTACCCTTCAACCATTCCGGAGACTGCTTCCTATGGAAGAGCAAGGGAACCTACCTCTCCCAGGCTGTATCCATCATTGGGTTTCTCCAACAGGCTTGATTATCATACTACTTTAACCCATGGTATAGATCACCTTGGACTTTCTCGCAACATTGACCGTCCTCCATCCCCAAAGTCATGGCCGTCACAGGTAAGCCTTTTGTTTTCTCATTTTTTCCCCTTTTCATGTTATCATGGGTGTCACTTTCCTGTTTGGGAAGCTGGGCTGAAGGCTGACAGAAAATGCGATGTCTCTACTCTACTAAAAATAGGGCGAGGACATCATTCAAAAAAGAAAAAAAAGAAGGCAAATATGGGTACATTGGCAAATTTTTTACTTGCTTAGTTCTATGATTTGCTAAAAACTATGATTATTGAAGGATATGAAAGGGCATTAAGACTGAGTGGCCGTTTGACATCTCTACAAATAAAGCATATTTACTTATTTGTAAATAAATAAATTGTTTTTCGAAACTAGATTGTTTGGTAATGGTCTAACTTTACATGTACTAATTTTTTGACATAAGAGATTTTACCTCTTAATTCATTAGGTATGAAGAGTTTACTTTTAAAAACAGAGCTTAGTTTGTTAAAGCGGGTAGACATTTAAAGGTTGTTTTAGGGTCACCACGCTTTCACCACTAGGTTTTCTCCATGTATGCTTGAGGGGTCTCCAAGGCAATTTTTGTGGCAATCAACTAGACGACTCGAGAAGTGATTGAAAAGAGAGAGATTGAGAGACGACGTTAGAGAGAACTTTTATGAAGATCCAGGGAGGCTCGGGGGTGTGACTCTAGAGAGAGTGCAAGGGTTGGCTCAAGAGGTTTCTCTAGAGATGATTCAATGGGCAAGGAGAGAGGGAGTGGTCAGGGTTCCTTTAGAGAGCATAGTTGAGCATTTGAGAAGGATCGAGAGAGAAGCCATCGGTCGAGTGGGAATCGTAGGAGATCCTAGCTCTGGAGGAGAGCTTCATAGTCCAAGGGGAGTGGTTCTAACTTGGGTAAAAGATTGGTTCTAAGAGAAGTAAGGGGGATAAGGAGAGGTAGGGATCCATGCAAAGGATAAGAGAACTTTCGAAGGGCCAGAAGTAACGGTGGTCTTCGACTGGGAAGTTGGTGGAGGACGCTGGATTTCGGTGGGTAAGGGCAAGAAGGGAGATCATGGTAGAATTAGCAGGGTAAGAGGGGTGTTATTGAAGGAATTATCGATGATCTATGTTGACCGGTTCCTTGAGGAGTGGATGGAGATAAATTTATTTTGGGTTTTTGGGAATGGTAAGGTTGGGAGGTGGTTATATCTAGGTTTAAAGGGTCTTTTTTCATCCGGGGGTTTGCCTTTTTGAGGATGGAAAGCGAAAACGAGCTTCATAGAGCTATCGAGGGTATTAACGAAAAAGGTTTCAATGGAAAGGAGATTAGAGCTCAGAGAGCTCAGTTTGGTTTGGTGGTAGTGAACTGGGAGAGGAAGGGGGGTAAGGGTATGTTCCAGGGAGGTCGGAAGCCAGGGAGTAGGGCGGTTCCCATTATTTCCACTATCTTGGCAAGATCGATTGCGGAGGGTGGTTTATAGGGTGGGGTTATGCATCCTTCAAGGAGGCCCTTGTGGGGGTTCCTTCCCAGGTGGGTGGTCCATTCAGTCAGGTTGAAGTTTCGACAGTTATTCTGACTTCTTCCCCGAAGGAGTCTTCCCCAGTCCCAGTTCTAGGTGTTGAGGTCAAAGTCCTTCATCAAGTCAGAGATAAAATTAGGTCAGCTCTTCAACGGAGTTTAGTAGCGAAGATGCAGGTGGGTTCTTCGATCTCTGGCCTAATCTCTTTGCTGATCCACTCTTGTAGTTTATCAAAGGAAGATTTTCTTCTCTGGGAACTGTCTTACTTTGTTTTTTGGGTGTTTCTCCACCCTTTGGAGAATACGGACAGAGTCGTTCTTGCTGGTCAATTCTATTGAAGCGGTCTGGTCCTTTTGCTCTGTAGGCAGGAAGATTGGTCGATGTTTGGATGTTTTGATGTCTGGTTTTGTCTCTTTGATGTTCCCTTAGAGCTTTAGTTTGAAAAGGCCTTGGTGGCTATTGGCTCTTGTCTCAGGGAAGTGATTGACGGTCTGTCCATCGCCTCAAAAGCTGAAGAGAGTCCAATGCATTTCTCTTAGGTTTGAGAAGGTCGGTACTACTAAGATGGGTGGTGGGACTCTTGTCGAGGAGAGATGTTATAAAGTTATAATGACTCGGTACGTTTTAGTGACACATGTTTGGCTTCCTCTAATTCTTTGCCCGGGGGGGGACCGATACATGGTGGCCTTGTTGATGGTATGCTGATGCTAGCGGATCTTTGCTTTTTATGGTTTTGATGATATGACGGTCTGTCCATCGCCTCAAAAGCTGAAGAGAGTCCAATGCATTTCTCTTAGGTTTGAGAAGGTCGGTACTACTAAGATGGGTGGTGGGACTCTTGTCGAGGAGAGATGTTATAAAGTTATAATGACTCGGTACGTTTTAGTGACACATGTTTGGCTTCCTCTAATTCTTTGCCCGGTGGGGGATACGTGGTGGCCTTGTTGATGGTATGCTGATGCTAGCGGATCTTTGCTTTTTATGGTTTTAATGATATGACGGTCTATCCATCGCCTCAAAAGCTAAAGAGAGTCCAATGCATTTCTCTCAGGTTTGAGAAGGTCGGTACTACTATTAAGACAGGTGGTGGGACTCTTGTCGAGGAGAGATGTTATAAAGTTATAATGACTCGGTACGTTTTAGTGACACATGTTTGGCTTCCTCTAATTCTTTGCCAGCTAGCAAGGGGCCTTGAGAAGCGAAATTGTGTGTTAACTACATCATGTCCATTCACGAGTCTTCGCCGAATCGTGTGAGTAGCCCAGTTTAACTCGGGTGGGGGAGTCGGTCTTTCTTCCCACTTGTAGTTCTCCTCTTATTTTCCCTATTCAATTGGAATTGTTCTATACCCCGCACTCCTCTTCTTGAATCAACGGGTCGGGTCTGTGCTTGTTGAGCGCGAACCTTCTGATCCTCGAGTATGCGATAACGCTCTGGATATTTCCCCCCTTTAATTTGCTCCTTTTAAAATAAAAATAAAAATGTCTAGATGATATCCATATCCCTCTGGTAATATGCTCCATTCAGTTCTTTCTCCCGAAAATCTGAAGGGTTTGGTTGCTTTTGTTAAGGGGAAGAGGTGGGTTAGGGAGGCCATTTGTCATGTCGGTAGGTTTCTTGGAGATAGAGATGAGGATTATGTTACCTTTTTCCAGCTTATGGAATGGAGGGGTATTCAGCTTTTCAGCGGGGAAGTTTAAAGGAGATGCTAGATATCTAGTAAGGGAGCTTATTAATCTTGCGGTTGACCGAAAGGGCAGTTTGTTTTTCCTTCATAGTGAGAGGGGTCAGTATGGTTGTCCAATGAAGATCCTGTCTTGGAATGTCCACGGGGTCGGATGCCCCTAGAAGCGTGTCCTAGTCAAATCTATTTGCAAATGGTTCAAACGCAGTATTATTGTCATTCAAGAGTCTAAGCTATAGTTTGTTGATAGAGGTATTGTGGAGTCTATTTGGGTTGTAGGTTTGTGGATTGGGTAGTCTAGGGTCTAGTAGGGCGTCAGGGGGTATTATTATTTTGTGGAATCCCTCTCTTCGGTGTAAGAAGGATTGTTGGGGTCCTTTTCTGTCAGCGTAGTTTTCTTGGAGATCTCTTTTAGTTTTAAATGGGTGTTTTTTGGAGTTTATGGTCTGAATTGTCTTTCTCTCCATCCTCTTTTTGGGAGGAGCTATCCCCTGTCTCTGAAAGATGGCAGCTCCCTTGGTGCGTTGAGGGGGACTTTTAATATCATTCATTTTGTTCATGAGAAGCTTCATAGGGGTTGGGTCTCTACTAGCATGCGCAGTTTTGTTGATTGAATCCTTAAGCCTAATCTAGTGGACATCCTGATGTGGGGGTGTGAGATTCACTTGGTCTAATGGTTAAACTTCACTTGCTATGTCTTTATTGGATAGGTTTTTAGTTTATCCTCGAGTATGCGATAACACTTTGGATATTTCCCCCCTTTAATTTGCTCCTTTTAAAAATAAAAAATAAAAAATGTCTAGATGATATCCATATCCCCCTAGTAATATGCTCCCTTCAGTTCTTTCTCCCGAAAATCTGAAGGGTCTGGTAACTTTTGTTAAGGCGAAGAGGTGGGTTAGGGAGGCCATTTGTCATGTTGGTAGGTTTCTTGGGGTGGTTTTTGGAGATAGAGATGAGGATTATGTTGCCTTTTTCCAGCTTATGGAATGGAGGGGTATTTAGCTTTTCAGTGGGGAAGTTTAAGGGAGATGCTAGATATCTAGTAAGGGAGCTTATTAATCTTGCGGTTGACCGAAAGGGCAGTTTGTTTTTTCCTCACAGTGAGAGGGGTTAGTATGGTTGTCTAATGAAGATCCTGTCTTGGAATGTCCACGGGGTCGGATGCCCCTAGAAGCGTGTCCTAGTCAAATCTATTTGCAAATGGTTCAAACGCAGTATTATTATCATTCAAGAGTCTAAGCTGTAGTTTGTTGATAGGGGTATTGTGGAGTCTATTTGGGTTGTAGGTTTGTGGATTGGGTAGTCTAGGGTCTAGTAGGGCGTCAGGGGGTATTATTATTTTGTGGAATCCCTCTCTTCGGTGTAAGAAGGATTGTTGGGGTCCTTTTCTGTCAGCGTAGTTTTCTTGGAGATCTCTTTTGGTTTTAAATGGGTGTTTTTTGGAGTTTATGGTCCGAATTGTCTCTCTCCATCCTCTTTTTGGGAGGAGCTACCCCTTGTCTCTGAAAGATGGCAGCTCCCTTGGTGTGTTGAGGGGGACTTTTAATGTCATTCATTTTGTTCATGAGAAGCTTCATAGGGGTTGGGTCTCTGCTAGCATGTGCAGTTTTGTTGATTGAATCCTTAAGCCTAATCTAGTGGACATCCTGATGTGGGGGTGTGAGATTCACTTGGTCTAATGGTTAAACTTCACTTGCTATGTCTTTATTAGATAGGTTTTTAGTTTATCTTGAATAGGTGCAAAAGTTTCCCCTCTCTTGTCAGATAGGCTTTTCAAAACCTATGTCGGACCATTGTCCTGTCTTGTTGGAGGTGGAAGAAATTAATTGGAGACCTAAACCTTTCAGATTTGAGCTGGCCTAGCTCGAGGTTAAGGGTTTCCATACCTTAGTCTCTGACTGGCGGTCTTCCTTTGATGTTGAGGATCGTGCAAGTTTCAAGTTATTCAAAAAGTTGAAGTTGCTGAAAGCTATTCCTTGGAAGTGGGAAGTGTTCGATCTTAGGGAGCTCGAGATGGATTCTTTGTTGAATGATATCCATGTGTCGGATATTAAGGAAGAGGGAGGTATGCTTTCTGAAGCCGAGCATGCTACTAAAGATAAGTTATTCTCTGACTATCAGTTTGGGGCCGAAAGAGGAGAAAATCAATTGGTGCTAATGCTAAGGATGGGTTGGCTAAAAGAATGTGATAAAAACACCATATATTTTCATGGGATATCTAGGGCCAATCGAATCTCCTCTCTTATGGTTGATGGTATTAGATTGGAAGGTCGTATTGGTGAAGCCATTGTTAAGTTTTATGAATCCTTGCTTTTGGATGAAGGGCGTTTGGAACCTAATCTTGATAATCTTGCTTTCGATTCTCTCTCCCCGGAGGAGGCTGATGCTTTTGAGGTTTCTATCTGAATCGAGGAAATTAGGGAAGCCGTGTGTGGTCTGGGGAGGGATAGAGCCTTGGGTTTGGAGACTCTGGACGATTTTTCGTGATCCTTTTTTAATCTTTCAGGGATTTAGTTAAGTCGGATCTATTGGCTTTTGCCAAAGAATTTCTGACTCTGGTCGTATTGCAATTGAGTTGGGTTGTGCTTTCTTGGCCTTATTCCTAAGTTGGAAGGTGCAGATAGCCTTAAGAATTTTAGACCCATCAGTCTTCTTAGAGGTCCCTAAACAATTATCACTAAGATTCTAAGTCAAAGAATCAAGGTGGTTCTCTATAAGTTGATTTCAGCTTTCCAGAGTGTGTTTGTTGCTATGAGGTAAATCCTCAATAGTGCTCTGATCGCTCATGAATGTTTGGATTCTTGCCTTAAGGCGGGCATTCAAGGTGTAATTTGTAAATTGGACCTTGAAAAAGCTCATGATCATGTAGATTGGTCCTTTTTGGATTATATGTTGGCTTGTCTGGATATTGGTGTTAAGTGGAGGAAATAGATCCAATCCCTTATTTCTTCTGCTGAATTTTCTATGTTGATTAACAGTTCTCCGTTTGTTTTGTGTGTGTGTGTTGTGGTGGCTGAAGCCCTTAATAAGATGTTTTCTAAAGGTCAAGTTGACGGTCGAATACGAGATCTCCCCCATGGGCTCGAAATCACATGGGTCACCCACCTCGAGTGTGTCCCCGCATCTCACGGGCTACCCCACTCGAGCCCGGTGTGAAAATGCCCCTGCATTAATTACCCCCGGTGAAGAGTCTCGAACACGAGACCTCCCTCCCTGATACCAATTTGATGCAGGACAATTAACCACTTGCTCTAAAAGCTCGAACTATTAGAGTATGGTGAATTAATCCCTTTATCTCATAGCCCAGACCCCTCATCGCATGGGTTAGGACCTCGGCCGAACCCGGGGGCCCCAAATTACATGGGCTGCCTACCTCGAGTGTGTCCCCGCATCCTACGGGCTACCCCACTTGAGCCCGGCATGAAATGCGCATTAATCACCCCCGGTGAGGAGTCTTGAACACGAGATCTCCCCTGTGGGCTCCAAATCACATGGGTCACCCACCCCGAGGGTATCCCCGCATCCCACAGGCTACCCCACTCGAGCCTGGTGTGAAAATGCCCCTGCATTATTTCATGTTACTAATTTCCCTCAAAGTGGTGTCTGGCCTTAACATGAATATGGCCAAGAGTGAGCTTTTAGGTGTTAATATCTCTTAGGTTTAGGTGTCCCAGTTAGCTGAAGTTTTTGGTTGTCAGGTAGGCTCCTTCCCTTACCCTATTTGGGCCCTCTTGTTTTATTTTGTATCCTTTCTGCTTTTTCTTTGTTTGCCTTTGGTTTCTTTTTTGGCTTTTGGACTTAAAATATTGCATCATCTTTAAAAAAAAAAAAAGTGGCCCTGAACTTTTTTAAGAATATCTTATATTGCCTCTTCTCCACATCAAACCACATGATGGACGATGGACATAGAAGGTAGGCCCACATGATGGGTGGTTGAGATTGAAGGAGGGCCCTCATGATGAACGACCCATATTGAAGGCGGGGCCCTACACAATAGATGGTTTGCGTCAAGGTGGGCTGACATAATAGACGGTTCATATCAAAGGTGGGCCCCACATGATGGATGGCCCATATCAAAATGTGGCCCCGCATGATGGACATTCCTAAACAAGCGTGCCCCACCTGATGAATGGTTAACATCCAAGGTCTCACATGATGGATGGCCCATTTCCAAGGTGGCCCAACATGATGGATGGCCCATTTCCAAGGTGGCCCAACATGATGGATGGTCCACATCGAAGGTACGCGCTACATGATGGACGGTGGACATCAAAAGTGGGCCTTACATGATGGATGATCTACATCGAAAGTGTGTCCCTCCTTTGGTTGCCCATTCCTCTTGATTGGATGATTTTAGCCATCTAATCAATAGCTAGAAAAACAAACAGTCCATGTTGATCAAAATGGAGTTGTTGCAATTTTTAAAAATGACAGCAACCACCTTTAGAGAAAGCTCTTATTTGAATGTTTCGCTAAACATGCTTATTTTAAATAAGTACTTTTTTTAGTTCTAAAAAAGTGATTTTACCAAATGTGCTTATTGTAAAAGAAGATGTAGAAGGCTAGAAGAAAGTCTTAATTCCCTAGCTCTTATTGATTAGATAAGAGTTATCAAAGGGGCCCTAAATGTAAGGTGATTTACGCAATTTGGTGAAGCATCTGCTAGCCAATTTTCCTGTTTTCCTTCATGACGAGAAAAATTTTGATACTCTGCCGAACATGGTGATTGATACACAAGCATTAATAAATTGTATATTTGAGATACTATGGACTTAAACTATACAATGCAAAAGATGATCCCTGATTTACATGACTCTTCAACTAAATAGTAAATTGATTTGACTTTCTAATTGGCTAATTAGGATAGTTAACTAGTGAATTTTATATGTCAAACTATCTAAAATAATCTTATAAATTGGATAGTTTGATTGAGTTGGTGTATACCATGTGTACTATTTCAAAGTGCCTGAGTATCAAACAACACACTCTACCAGAGTGTTGAACAACTCCCTTTTAAAACCGCTACTCTGCCCCTATTTTCCACGACCCACGTCCTGCACCACTTCCTCTCTCTCCAGGCTCTGTCTTTTCTCTATCTACGGAAACCATAGTGGCATTGTATTCAGCCCTTGATTGTGTGAAGTTTACTTTAGTCTTGAACCAAGCTTCTTCTTTTGAATTAGTTCTTGAAAATGTTGTGGCAAGACCCACAACCATTGAATTGAACCCGAATTTAAAATTTGGAGTCTGCAATTTCTAGATGAAAATGTTGTTTAGAAATGAATTCCAACATTTGGATAGTTTTTTTCAATGGAATTTACAGCATTCTCGTATATTATTTTGTTTCAGTGAGACTCCTTTGAGAGAAAATCATGTTGTTAATTCATTGATGGTTTGGTTGCAGGCAGTGGGGGGTCTGGATCCCAGGAGCATCCCGATTCCAGACATTGGAAGATCATTGCCATCCCTGAGAGGCGGGATGGAACTTGGCAGGTATAAACTCAGTGCACACTAAGATTGACTTTTTTCCTCAAATGTTCAAATTCATCCTAGTTCCTTGCATAAGCCAAAGGAAATATGAGAAAAAACTGCTAGAAGGGAGGTTTTGGGTTTAGCTTGGGTTCTAATGTTTCCTTTCTAGCCTTGCTAGTTGGTTGAGACAAGGCCTGTTCTCCCCTAAAGGGGAATTCGGTGGAAAATGATGCCCTACAGAATATTATGAGGCATTTGAAAAGAGAGAACCTAAGGAGAATATCACCTCGGTGGCCCTTCTTAGAAAGAATATTCAATCCATGATTTTGGAGTGGGCCTTGCTTAGTCCTGTTGTTAAGGAAGAGAATCATCCTTTGGGTTTGTTTTCTTAAAAGCCTTTTGTATTTCGGGGGTTATCTGTTCAGTTGGGCTGATCCCCCTTCACTTCTTTTTTGGCAAAAAAAATCAGGTATTAAAAAAAAAGGAAAAAAAAACATGCCATCTCTTAATCAACTCTGTTTTAAGTGGTTGATTTTTTTATTTTTTATTTTTCCCAGAGGTTGCTGGTTCTGCTTTTTCATGGTCCTGTGACTGGTCATTTTATTGATGATTGTCACAGTGAGAAGAAGTAACTAAGTTTGATTTTGAATTCTTATTTTTGACAAAGGTTTCTACTTTAGATCGTGCCACTTTTTAGATTCGGAAATGGGTTTTGCAGTGACATATAAGATGACAGCAGAAACTGTATCTTTGCATCTATGTTATTGTGGAATCCTACAATTTGTAATATGGTTATCATTCTCCCTATTTCTAACAAGATTGTGTTTACTTTGAACTGTGTCATTTTTCCTAGCGATTAACAAATGGGTGTTTCTTGACTTATTCATGCTGTATAATATGAAATGGATTCTTTGGAACCATTTGTGTTACTGTGGAGGTTAAGACAATCCTATACTTTCATAGGAGTTAGTTGTTCATCTTGATTTTCAGAAGATACTGAAAATATAATTCCTATTTTCAAATCACCACATATGCCTTTTGCTATTGCATTTCAGCTGATCTGAAACTATTCTTGAAATCTTGTGGTCGCTGATTTGGTTACCATTGCTAATGAAAATCACAATGTGTGTGATGGCATTCTCGCATCCCCGTTTGTGCATTTAGGGGAAGTGGGGCAGCTTGTTGCATCTCCCAAAATGCAGCTGGCAGGATTCACTAAACTCTCTTGTCAGCAAAAAGAACCCCAAGATTGGAATTGGATAAGAACTGCTGGGAACCATTACAATTTCTTTCTCATTTTGGGCGGCGGCAGCATGCCCAAGAAGCATGTGTGTGCTTGAAAGGAATTTGGCTTTTTATGCAGACATTTCTGAACAATTCACTTTCTTCTTGTATGATATATGGTTGGATTTGCAGCGGAAGTAAATCTGCTATCGTAATGAATACTACTATGGAGATTGTAGTTCCTGAGCATGTTATTGGTGCTGTCTATGGTGAAAATGGTAGTAACCTGAGCCGAATAAGACAGGTGCGTCCACGACCACAGCACTGTCATATTTTTATTTTTTGCTTGTTTCCATCTGAACCAGTATTTTGCTTGGCTTCTTTCATCCAAAAGGTTACTTTCTGCTGTTACAATACCAAATTGACATTGCGTTTTCCATAAGCATTTTTAAAGTTAAATGCCCATAATAAATAAATAAAAATTGAAAACACTCATTCATGCTTCCAAAAATGCAATACAGCTACAACTAGGGTTCAGGTCAACCCAAACCTGATCGACCCAGCCTGAGTTCGTATAAGGGTTGGGTCAGGCTTGTCAAGGTCCTCGGCAAGGGTTCAAGTTGGAAAATGCCAACCTGAATTGAAATCGGGTTGGGTTCGGGTTGAGCAAATTTGGGCCGGGTTAGGTTGGGTTGGGAATAATCACATGTATTTTGGTTGGGTTGGGATGCGTTTTATATGGAGGAAGTGCAAAGACGGTCAATTATGGTTTAGGCAATGGAGATATTGACTTTCCCAGGAACCACTAGTGGGTGAACCACGTCGAACCAAGACCGATCAATGCATGAATGGAATGTGTTCGAACTTCTCCTAGAATAGTTTCCAGTGCGAAATGAAATTCATCGGATATATACTAGTAATTCAAAGGAGACGTTAGGAGCTGTTTCAGGACCATGGAACTTGGTTGTTTGGGTCGGGCACCTCGGGTTGGGTCAGTTTGATGGTTAGGTCCTCTTAAGGTTGGTTTGGGCATGGGTTGACCCGCAACCTGGCCCAACATGCCTGAGCTGTACCCCTACTTTGCATGCCTGTGGTGGTTTTGTTAGAAGCTGCCTTTTGGAACTGTAGAGTTTATGGCATCAAAGGGAGAAGAATGGGAGAAAGGAGAAGAAGATAGGAAGGGGAAAATGCTGATACCCTATTACACACCCCCTCTCATATTTTATTAACAAGGGATAAACACAAAATGCCCAAAATGCCCCCATGCATCCAGGCTATGTTTGTACACACACACACACACACACACACACACACACACACACACACACACTCATCAGATCATTCAGATGGGCTATACTATCGTATGGCCCACAATCTATCAACATAAAACCAACTTGATTTTATCAGAGCTTGTCTTGCCTCAAGCATGTCACTGAATGCCTTACATGCCATTGGCGGGGAGGTGGATCCAGACCCTGACCATCAGCCTGGTGGGTCCTAGCCTCACATTTCACTGTCGTTTGGAGGCTAAAGATTTTACTGTCCTTTGGAGGCTACATATTGGATAGCTAGGATGTTCTCTCGTTGTATTTTTCAACGGCTAAAGATTTTACTGTCGTTTGGAGGCTACATATTGGATAGCTAGGATGTTCTCTCATTGTATTTTTCAACGGTGGGCCACCCAAGGATTAGATCCAATAGGTGGACAAGTATCGATTCAGTGCTCCATCAAGCCCAAAGTATAATGGGGCAATAGTCTCACTCGAGGCAAGACAAGCTATTGGCTGAAATACGGTGATATTGCTATAATCTATCAAGCAATTACTTGTCTACACTAAGAAGTTGACTAGTTCTGATGTTAGAGGTTTAATATTCAATCTCGTCTTTTCCTCATTTCCATGTAAATCAAGATTGTTAGGGGTCGTTTGGATGCTTGTTAATGGTTTCAATGGTAAATGATAATCACTGTCCTGTTTGACTGTAAGCTGTAAATGATTGTCTGTGTTTGGATTGCCTGTAAATTGTTTCAGTCCAGTAAATGGAGAGCCAATCTTTCCATTTATAGCCGTTAGGCTGTAAATGGAGAGCCTGTAAATGAAATCACAACTTTTCACCTGTAAATCCTATGAGGCTGAAAGCTGTAAATGATTTAGAGGCATTTTTTCAGCATCCAAACACAGACTGCAAACCATTTACCTGTAAATCATTTACAGTTAGCCCCATTTACAGGATTCCAAATGACCCCTTTGTTTCCTAGCCTGCAAATTCACGTATATTCTGATAATATTTGCCCATTTAAGCGACTTCCCATTTCCTCATTTGGCAATATCATGGATCCTGTTATCAGATCTCCGGTGCAAAAGTCATAGTGCATGATCCGCGTCCTGGTACAAGAGATGGGATGGTCATCATATCTGGGACACCTGATCAGACGCAAGCAGCACAGAGCCTTCTTCAAGCTTTCATACTAAGCTGACGGTTGTTGCTCCAGGATTCTCATGCCCAGCTGCTGTGGTCACCTGGATGGGATGGGTGAAGATTTGAACTGCCACTGTTCTATAACTGATCTTGATTTCAACCGGTGAAATGTTTGGTGGGCTTGCTCCGAATGTTGTGTAAAATTAAGGTGGGAGTTTTGGCACCGAACGTCTAGGGCCTGTCAGGATTTGGTGGTAGTTGCCTGTCAGGATTTGGTGGTAGTTGGTCTATTTGGACTTCTTTGGAAGCTTTAGGAAAGGGAATGGGATATTTGATTTATCTAATAGAGTAACTCAACAGCCAGATGTATTTTTTTTTCTTTTTCATTTGCTGATCTTTTGTTCATCTCTGACACTCCGAAAGCGATCGGCGGGAATCTCAGCAAGCTCTTCAAAATGCGATCATGAAAGTGGGTTTGAATTGTGTTGGGATCTTGGAAATGGGATCTTAGGAGATGCTTATGCACTCATCTGCTTGGAAATGGTTGAGTGGTTATAATTCATCTTTTTTTTTTTTTTTTGTCATCTTCATCTTTATGATGGGATGCCTTGCAGCAACGTATATCCTCAATGGGCCCACCAGAGGAACAATCTGGATCAACTGTAATATGCACCACATGCGGTGGCCTGAACAAAATGAAATGCAGGCAGTTTGAGTGAAGCTTCATTGTTTTATTCTCTTTCCACGCGAGTAAAACTCCTAGGAGCGGTTAACGGGTGAGATCTCTCCTCTTTGGCAGCTCTTGGAGTTAGATGATCCCGAGTGTCCATCTAGAAAGGCCCATCAGATAGGATCCACATGGAGAAATCACAATGATAGGAGATCCAGTGTCAATGCTAAGGTGAATTAGAGATTAGATTCTTCTGGATAATTGTTTCTCACTTTTCATGAATGGTGTGATTGTTGAGAGCATGGTCTAAAGGCTTTGAAAGAGTCGATTCAGATTCAATTGAACTCATTAAAGGTTGACACTGAGTCTCAACCAATGAGAGTACAAAACTGGGAATCAAGAGATACGTGGCCCATTCTCTTTGTGGCCGTTTGTTTTCAATTTGCTGCTTGTAAATGCAGTCAACTGAGTAATCATTAGTTATTATTGTAAATGATATGAATTTCTTCTATTTTATCCTTTCTGTTTTCTCTATTTGATTGCAAAATTGAATGATGAAATCAGTCATTATTGTTAATTCCCCTTGCTTGATTTTTGATTGAAGGAATATAATGTGATGTAGACCTTGACACACATTTGCAATGTGTGGGGCCCACTTTAATTTATATGGTACATCCAATCTATCCATCATTCTTTTGCATTTGGGGCCATTATGATTATAGGTGTACATCGAGTCGAACCAGGTCGAGTTGGCCTCGGCTCGGATCGGTCCTCGAGTTTGACTGGCCAGATTGGCTCGGTTTAGTCAGCAGCTCGGGCCAGTTCTAGCCGATTCGAGCCAAGATCGAGCTGAGTTCGCCATTGCATCATTTTCACAAACACCTGGATTGCACCTTCAAAATCACACTGTATTTGAGGTAGCAGCAATGGTTTACAGGTATTTTATCAAACACCTTCTGAACAACATAAAAATCAAGAAAAAAATGGTGTTGGTTTCATATGCATACCTTGCCACCAGCCACACTTCTTTGAGTCATTTTATCAAACACTTGGTGAGCAACGTCAATATCCAAGTAACCGAGTCACCGAACTGGTTTGGTTCAAGTTTGATTCGAACTGGGTTTGATCCAAGTCAGGTCGAGATGGGGCCAGTTCGAACGCGGCTCGAACTCATTTTCGAGCTCAAAAAATCAACTCAGCTTCAAGCCGAGTCGAATCGAGCTTTTTCGAGTTGAGTCGAGCCAGCTAACCGAGCTAGCTCGGTTCGTGCACACCTCTAATTATGAATTATGATGGGTGGAGTCTCCCTCCCAAATAATAATAACAATAAAAAATCTTTATATGATTTGCGAGTTTAATGGGATTTACCACCCCAAGCACTGTGGTGTGAATACCTACTTTATAGATTGTAAATTGCTTAAGTGGTATCAGATTTGTGTGTTCTTGGACTGGTTCAATAGTTGAATTGGTTAGGTTTTCAAATAAAAATCACTTTTATGCTGTTTAGATGCCATTTGATCTTTTAAAGGTGAGCTGTGCATGTACTTGGGATCTATTTAGGTTTGAAATTTGATTCGAAGATGTGTGAGATTGTAGCCCACCATGTGATGATCTCTAATGTCGTCTTTGATAGATGCAAACAAATCAAAACAATGAAGTCATCAAACCGCTTATTGTTATTTAAATCATGAGCTTTTGTTTGAAAGCCTCGTTGCTTGAAGATGATTGAAGACATCTTTGTGGGACATGCAATATGAATGGCCCACCCTGGACATTCTCTAGACGAGTAGACTAGACTATTGCCATGGTTATACTTAGGCATGAGGGGGCTAATGGGAAAAGGTTCTATACGGTCGAGCTCATAGGAACTCCCCATGAGGTCGAGCTGTGTGGGTCCCACCATGATGTATGTTGAATATCAACACCATGCATTTGATGGGTCCCCTTTAAATTATGGGATATCCCAAAAATCAGTCGCATAAGGAACTCGGGTGGGCCATACCATCTAAAATCATGTGAAGACATGCTTAAAACATATCAAAGCACTTGGTGGGGCCCCACTTGAAATTTGGATGCATTTGAAACTTGGTCTGACCCCTCATCCAAGTGGGACACACATAATGGATAGGCTGGATTTATAAACCCATCTCGGTGGGCCCGAAAAATGATTATGAATGTTTTAATGGAGGGTAACCCCTCTTAAATTTTGTATGTGGCATGGCCCACATAAGTCACGGATTGACTTGATTTTTAAGCCCTAGGCCCACCATGGAATGGTGCATCTGACTGATGCGGTAGATGTTCGACACGCATCATGGTGGGGCCCACATAGCTCAACCTCACGAGTTCCCATGAGCACGACGGCATAGAACTAGGGCTGTACATGAACCAGGCTAGCTTGGGTTAACTCGCTCGACTCAGCCCGAAAGAGCTCTACTCGGCCCGACCCAGAACTGAGTTCGGGTCGAGTTCAAACATGTCCCAGTTCGGCCCGACTCGGTTCGAAACCCAACTCGACTTGGCCCAACTCGGCCGTGTGTGTGTGCGTGCGTGTGTATATATATATATCCTAAATCCTTATTTTAATCATTTGAGACAGAGAAGTGAGAACGCCGTCCGTCCCTTTGGAGATGGAGCAGCCCGAAATTGGCTCGAACTGGGCCCGAACTTGCCCGATTGCTGGCCGGGCCGAGTTTGGGCTGGACATGTTGGGGAATGGTGCATCTAACTGATGGGATAAATGTTCGACACACATTACGGTGGGCCCACACAACTCGACTTCCCATGAGCTCATGGCACATAACCTTTTCCCTATATATATATATATATATATATATATATATATATATATATATATATATATATATATATATATATGAGAAAAGGTACTATGCGCTCGACCTCACGAGTCTGTCCCATGAGGTCGAGCTGTGTGGGCCCCACCGTGATGCGTTTCGAACATCTACCCCATCAGTCAGATGCACCATTCCATTGTGGGCCTAGGTCTCAAAAATCAAGTCAATTCGTGACTTGTGTGGGCCACACCACATACAAAAGTGGGGAGGGGCCGTGTACCATTAAAACATTTATAATCAGTTTTTTGGGCCCACCGAGATGTGGTTTGCAAATCCAGCCCATCCATTATGTGTGTCCCACTTGGATGAGCGTTCAGACCAAGTTTCAGCAGCATTAAAAACTCAGGTAGGCCCCACCAAGTGCTTTTATATGTTTTAACGATGTCTTCACATGATTTTAGATGGTATGGCCCACTTGAGTTCCGTATACGGCTGAATTTTGGGATATCCCATAATTTAGAGGGGACCCATCAAATGCACGGTGTTGATGGTCGACACGCATCACGGTGGGGCCCACATAGCTCGACCTCACGGGAGCTTATCGTGAGGTCGAGCGCATAATACCTTTTCCCTATATATATATATATATATATATATATATATATATATATAGACGGTCTCCTATGAACCGTACCGCACGGAATTTATGTGAGAGCCTTCATGTACACCGTAGGATGAGGAGAGCGGCTAGGATTCCACTGCGTTGCGAAAGAGAGTCTTCGGAAAAAAAGACTCTCTCCTACACTCATGCCGAGGGAGGCGAATTAGCTATTGCCAAGTTGAGCAGTGAAACTTAAGTGACGTCACTAAGTTTTGTGGGCCCACTTGGATGTATTTGTTGTATTCACACCGTCCATCCAGTTTTAGACAGTAGACATGAGAAAAAGAATGAGCATATCAAAAGCTGGAGTGGACCCCACCACAGAAAACAATAGGGGGAGACACACCCACTGTTAAAACCTTTTTAAGGTCCACTCTGATGTTTATTTAAGATCTAACTTGTTCAAAAGTTAACTTAGACATTAAAGAAGGGAAAACACTAATATCAGATTGATTGAAAAACTTTTGTGGCCATTAAAAGTTTTTAATGGTGAGCGTCACTATCTCCACTGTTTTCTGTGGTGGGGTCCACTCAAGCTTTTGATCTGATTCATTCTTTGGCTCGTGCCATAAAATGATCTCTACAAATGGATGGACGGTGTGGATACAACACATACATCATAGTGAGGCCCACATAATTAGGTGACGTCACTTCAATAGCAAGTCTTCTCAACCAGTCAGTTTTGGATGGGGATTGCGTCCTACCCCCGCTCGTATGGGCAGGGCTCTGCGAGGTGGACAGTAATGTTTACATGCCATACGTAGTCCTGTGAGGTCGACAGTAATGTTTACATGACATCCGCACCGTTCATAACATCATTTCTACTGAGATAATTAAAAATAAAAATATTATCTTGATTCAAAACTTATTTGGCCCCATGAATATTTAAACCGTGGACATTCAATCCTCGTGTTTTCAGTACACTTGAGTATTAGATCCAGCTGATTTTTTACCCCATGTCCTAACATGATCTCAAAAAATGAATGAATGGGATGGATTTCTCAAAAATATCACGATGCACCCCACCTACGTTCCAGTGTAGGAACTTGATGCGAAAGGCTTTAGCAGGAAATCGGGAAACAGATTGGCCGGTAACTAGAGGTGGGCAACGTAGGCCCGATTCGGTGGATCCGACCCGACCAGACCCGACTCGGTACCGTTCCGAACAGAACCGACAGTCTGATCGGGCCTGATCGATTCTGATGGTCCAGATCCGAAAGTATTTTGAATCAGGTTCGGATAGCACTGTATCCGAACAGATCCGGTCCGAATACCCAGACCGAATGGCTCCGAACCGACCCGAACAAACCCGACCCGGTTTTGACGTCGGGTATACAATAAATATCAGCTTTCCAAAACGTTTTTAATGGTCAACGTTCATTCAACATTGTTTCCTATAATGTGGTCCACTTGAGATTTCGATATACCTCATTTTTTTTCTAATAACATAAAATGATCTATAAAAATAGATGAAGGGCATGGATGAAACACATACATCATGGTGGGGTCCACAGAGCAGTGACGACCGGTGGCAAGGGAGTAGCCCGTTCGTTTCCAGTACAGCGCTATAGCTGTACTGGCGCGTGACGCGTTTAGCACCTTGAGCTTCGAGTTGTACGAATGGTCAAAGGAGATCAAAGTTATATAGGTCCCACAGTGATGTATTTATTATATCTACACCGTTCATATATTTTTATAGATCATTATAGAGCATTATTCAAAAAATGAATAATATCCAAGATCATATGGACCACACCATAAATAGCAACAAAGAATGATTTTCATTGTTAAATCACTCGTGTGGTCCACTTGATAGTTAGATCTGTCTTATTTTTCGTCTCAAGCCTTAAGACAAGCTTGCCAAATGAATGAATGGTTTGGATATAACACCTACCCCGTGATCAAATCCATAGAAATCGCTAACGTGGATACACAATTTGAATATACCCATGCTTGCGTGAAAAGCAAGTAAAAGTTCCGTGAAGAGGAAGTAACTTTAAAAGTTAAATGAAAACATATGCACGGAAGCTGAATGTTCTTTCAGAGTCATGTGGGGCCCACCTTGATATATATATTTCATCTAAGTCGTTTATACATTTTGAAATATTATTTTAGTCGTTGAGCACAAAAAGGAGATATATTAAAGGTTAACTTAGACCACACCATATGAAACAATTTGATTTAATATATACTGTTCGAATCGTACCTAATCCGATCCGGCTGGTTTTTCTGACCGAGGCAGACTCGGTTCAGGTAATGTCAACTAGGCATCGGGTCTGTCCGAATCAGGTGACCCGGATCCGGTCTTAGATCGGATCGGGTTCGGGTCTAACCATTGGAAAATCGGATAGGATCGAGTTATACGTGATCCGATCCGATCAGGACTGATGCCTAGCTCTACCGGTAACTGGCTAGCCAATGGCTAGTGGTCGATGCTCCGTGAGCCCTACCATGATATGTGTGTTTCATCCATTCAGTCCACCCATTCTTTTATATCATTTTATGGTATGAGCCTAAAAATGAGGTTGATCCAAATCTCGAGTGGACCGCAAAGTGTTGATTGAACACCCACCATTAAAAACTTCTTGGGGCCACAAAAGTTTTGGATCAAGCTGATATATATTTTTTCACTTCTTCCAAATTTGTATGACCTAATCAATAGGTTAGATGTCAAATAACCACTACAGAGGCCTAGGAGGTTTTTAATGGTGGACTTTCAATCAAATTTCTTTTCCGTTATGTGGTCCACCTAAGATTTAGATCCACCTCTTTTTTGGTATCAAGATATAAAATTATCTTTACAAAAGGATGGACGGCGTGGATAAAACTTATACATCATTGTTGGGTCCACATAGAACCGACTACTAGCCACCTGGCTAGTGGCAACGTACTAGCTAAATCACGTCCAGAAGTCTTGGATTGGAAGCAGATTGCGTGCAGAGTAACTCAGTGCCCTAAGTGTACTAAGTAAAATCTGTGGGGTCCACTGTGATTTATTTATTTTATCCCCTCCATCCATCCATTTTATCATATAATTTTATTGCATAAGTTCAAAACTTAAGCCTACAAAAATATTAAGTGGACCACATCATAGGAAACAATATGAATTGAACATCTACCATTGAAAAATTCTGGGAGGGCACAAAAGTTTTGGATCAAGTTGATATTTTAGTTTTCCCTTCATCCATGTATTTGTGATCTTATGAACAGGTTAAATAACAAATAAACATCACTGTGGGCCATAAGAAAATTTCAACGGTGGAAATCATTATTCCCATTGTTTCCTGTGGTATGGTCCACTTGAGCTTTGGATATGCTTCAATTTTGGGCTCAACCACTGTAAAGATCTAGAAAAACGGATCGCCAGTGTGGATAAACCAAATACATTCACTGTGGGCCCAACGATACGAGCGTACTGAGTAACTTAGTACGACAATCCGATTTCATCTACATCGGACGTTGTTCCACAAAAGAGTGGAAACGGATTGGCTACCCCCTGTCACTAGCCATGTGGGCCCCACTATGAAGTATGTCTTTTATCCATGCCCTTCATCCATTTTTAAAGATCATTTTAAAGCTTAATACAAAAAATGAGATGGATATAAATCTAAGGGGGACCACACCACGAGAAAATAATAGTGATTGGATATCCACCATTAAAATCCTACTAAGGCCCATTGTACTGTTTATTTGACATCCAATCTGTTGTTAGGTCATACAAACCTGGATGAAGGGAAAAAAACAAAGATCAACTTGATCCAAAACTTTTATGGCCCCGAAACGTTTTTTATAGTTGACGTTCAATCAACATTGTTTCAATCTCTCCTTATTATTTTCTGTGGTGGGGTCCACTCCAGCTTTTGATATGCTCATTCTTTTTCTCATGTCGTAAAATGATCTCTAAAACTGGATGAACGGTGTGGATACAACAAATACATCAAGGTGGGCCCACAAAACTTGGTGACGTCACTTCAAGCCTCGCTACTCAACTTGGCAGTAGCTAATCCGTCTCCCTCAGCGTAAATGTAGAATGAATGTAGGAGAGAGTCGAAGACTCTCTCTTTCTCAACGCAGTGGAATCACAACTGCTCTCCTCATCATACGGCGTACATGAAAGCTCGCGCATAAATTCCGTATGGTACAGTTTGTAGGAGACCGGCACTCTCTCACACACACACACACACACATATGGGAAACGATTCCCATGAGGTCGAGATGTGTGGGCCCCACCGTGATGTGTGCTGAACATCAACATGGTGCATTTGATGGGTACCCGTTAGGTTGTGAGATATCCGAAAATTCACATACATACGAACTAAGGTGGGCCATACCATCTAAAACCATGTGAAGGCATGCCTAAAACATATAAAAGTACTTCGTGGGGCCATCTAAGTTTCGGATGCCGCTGAAACTTGGTCTGACCCCTCATCCAAGTGGGACACACAATGGATGGGCCAGATTTGTGAACCACATCTCGGTGGGCACAATAAATATTTATGAATGTTTTAATGGGAGGGTAACCCCTCTCAATTGTTGTATGTGGTGTGGCCCACCCAAGTCATGGATTAACTTGATATTTAATGTTGTGGCCCACCATGGAATGGTGCATCTGACTAATGGGGTAGATGTTCGACACACATCACAGTGGGGCTCATAGTACCATTTCCCACACACACACACACACACATGCGCGCGTGCGGAGAAATTGACCGTTGTAAATGCAACCTTTTACCCAGCGTCTTTTCAACACGCTCCCAAACTTTACTTTCCCTAGGTAAACCATGTTGATGAAAATACTCTACCTATGGCTACGAATTATAACCGTAGCTATAGGTATTTAGCCACCGTGAGTGAAATTGTATTTTCGTATATAAATAGTGTATCCGTATAGAATGGTTTACTTTGGGAAAGTAAAGATTGGGACCGCTTTGAAAAGACGCCGGGTAAAAGGTGACACCTACAATGGTCAATTTCTCTATTTGTGTGTGTGTGGGTGGGGTAATATTAGCTCGACCTCTTGGCATCTTCCCATGAGGTCGAGCTGTGTGGCCCCCACCATGATGTGTGCCAAACATCTACCTCATCATCCAAATGCACCATTCCATGGTGGGCCACAGGCTTAAAATTCAAGTCAATCCATGATTTGGATGGGCCACATCACATACAACAGTTGAGAGGGGTTACCCTCCCATCAAAACATTCATAATCATTTATTAGGCACATTGAGTTGTGGTTCACAAATCCAGCCCATCCATTGTGTGTGTCACACTTGGATGAGGGGTCAAACCAAGTTTTAGCTGCATTCAAAACTTAGGTGGGGCCCACTAAGTACTTTTATTTGTTTTAGGCATGTCTTCATATGGTTTTGGATGGTATGGCCAACTTGAGTTCTGTATACGGCTAATTTTTGAAATATCCCATAACAATGGGGCCCACACAACTCAACCTCAAGGGAAGTTCCCATGAGGTCGAACTTACAGTATCTCATATATATATAGGAATGCTCACCTGCGCACCTTTGCACACATGTCATGGGAATAAAATCTAAATGGTCCACGTGATGTAGCATCCCTTGAAACACTATAGGCCCAATTTCCAGCTTGATCCAAAACTCTAGTGAGCCATAGTAAAGAAAAATGCAAATCAATGAAGGAAATTGTTTCCTTTTGCCATGGGTTACCAGAGTTTTGTACTAGGCTGAAAGTTAGGCTTGTAATGTTTCAAGGGGTGACACATCACGTGGACTATTTAGATTCCGTGCCCATGACATGTGTGCAAAAGTGCTCACAGGTCCTTACATAAGATGGTGCGCAAATGAGCATTGCTCTATATATATATATATATACACACACACTAGATACCACTGACTCAGGTGGTGTGTTGACGTTACTAAGTTCCGTGAGTCCTATTGTGAGGTATGTGTTATATCCAAACCGTCTATTTATATGGTGAGCTCGTCGGCTTGATTATGGAAAAGAAAAAGGTTATGCACCTTTTTATCGCTCGTGACGATCTTTACTTTATTAGGTTGTATGTTTTTAAAAGATATTCAAAAAACTTTCAGTAAAAATACTAAAATGAGAACAGTTGGAAAACAATTTTCTAATAAAAGTACAGAAAAGAAAAAGGACATAATCTTCGGTTACTTTTCAAAGTTATGTATTCTGATACATAATATCCTAAAAAGAGTCAATTATAAAGCATACTTTACGTGATGCTAAAGCAGAACTCACTACCTTAATTGTTCATAGTACAGTTGGGAATATACAAACTTAAAAAGAATAGATAGATAATACAATATTGGCTTTAAAATTAAAATATAATAGAATAGATCGAAGGAATAAATAGCTATCGAAAGAACAAATAGTCAAAGTCTCTGCCTTTTTATCAGAATCTTAGAAACAGAACTCTCTTCAGGCTTCTCTTACTTCTCTATCGTTGAGCTCCCTCCCAATTATAAGTGTGAGGTCCCATTTTATAGGCACTTGGAGAGGGTCATGTAAGGCCGGATAGTAAGAGTTGGTCACTTTGACCCAAGCTTTAACATCAATACCAACGTTGAGTAGACCAAACTACGGTTGAAGAGACGCGAGTAACCGAGCCTGAGACATGAAATGCGAAAAATGCCACGACTGGTGGTGCTAGCGCCGGTTTTGCGGAAAGCTGATATTGGCAGCATTGCTTTTGTGCAAAGCCAATGGTCACCCGCAATCGGCACCGGCAGCACTAGCTTTGTGCAAAAAGCCATCACTTGAGACTATTGGTTGCCTTCTTATGATCATTTTAGCCGTGTGTACATGTTGGCATTTAGGATCCATCAAAATTATAAAGCCATGTGGTCGTATTTTGATCGTGGGGTGTCTATGACGACATTTTCAATTTTCTTATATATTTTTATTAATAAGTGGGAATTTTAATCATTTGAGAAATTTTACAAATGACAGTAAAGAAAATTTCGAGAAGGTACTTCCTGGGAGTAAGTATTTTTAAACATTAAGTTAATTTTCTAAAAAAATAACTTAATGACTTAACATAAGTTGTATCCAAATATGCCTTGAAATAAAAGGATTACATCAATCACAGTTAAGAACAACATAATTTTAAATGAGAAATATGGATTTTATCAATTTAGGACCAGGCAGCCAGACTAATTTCTTAGGCTTAGCTGCCATGTCGCCGTGCGAGTACTCTCGAGCTGTGTGGGGCCCAACGCTACTTGCGTTCCACCTAACCTTCCATTAGATGTGCCTCTATGTTAGGAAACGAATTGGCTACTCCCCCTGCCACCAGCCCGGTGGCTGATGGTCGGTGCTCTGTGGGCCCCACCATGATGTACGTGTTTAATCTATGCCGTTCATACATTTTTACAGATCATTTTAGCGCTTGATCCAAAAAATGAGAGGGATATAAATCTCAGGTGGACCACACCACAGGAAAACAATAGTGATTAGATATCCACCATTAAAATCCTCCTAAGGCCCACTGTACTGTTTATTTGACATCTAATCTGTTGATTAGGTCATAAAGACCCAAATGAAGATAAAAACAAAGATCAGCTTGATCCAAAACTTTTATGGCCCTCAAAAAGCTTTTAATGGTCTACGTTCACTCAACATCGTTTCCTGTAATGTGGTCCATTTGATATTGCCATATACCTCATTTTTGGTTTCATACCATAAAATGATTTAGAAAATTAGATGGACGGCATGGATGAAACAAATACATCATGGTGGGGGCACACAGAGCACTGACTACCAGCCATTGGCTGATGGCAAGGGGAGTAGCCAATCCGTTTCCTCCATGTTAGGCCTAAATTCCAAAATCCATCATGATTCCTAACTCATATGGGTCCCCACAAAAGGGAACGGTGGGATATACTGAGAGGGAGGGTGATGACCACCATAGAAACTTCCAGAGACAGAATGTGGGGTCCACCGTGTTGTTTGCATTCCATCCAACTCAGTCATCACTTGAGGCCCATCAGGATGAAGGGATAACAAAAAAACTCAGGTGGGCCAAACCACAGGAATGCATAGGTATTACAAGTGATTGTACATTGCTTCTTTGTGTGGCCGACCTGGCTTTTGAATTAAGATGATTCTTGAGATCAACGGTGAAAATGAGGATTCAGAATAGACTCACGGTCTGGATTCCATGTGCACATCACAGGTGGGCCCCACTCAAAGTGCTCATGTGATCGTTGTCTGCTAGCCCCACTGTTGATTGACCTCAAACAAGAATCCAGTTCATTGGAAGATCGTAACCGTCCATATTTGGCCATCGCTGAGTCTTCTCCATTTATAAGGTGGGCCACCAAAAGTATAGAAAAATGGAACATTAAGAGGACTCGATCAGCGAACCACAAATCAACGTACATTTGTGACCCACCTGATGACTTGGCAGATCCGATTTCCTAACCACAACCCATAAAAAGTGCGATCCACCCGATGAACGGTCTGGATCTCGTTCCCTAAACCTCCCCACCATGGATTGGGTACTTGTTTCCTGTGGTGTGGTCCACTTGAGATTTGGACATGCTTCAATTTTTGGACTCATCCACTAAAATGAGCTGATAAAACGGATGGACGGCGTGGATAAAAGAAATAAATCACTGTGGCCCCACAGAATTTTCTCTACTCGGTACGCAATCCGCTTCCTCCTCCAACGCCACCTGCGCACGTTAGCAAACCCCTACTCCAGCTATCCGAAAAAAGAAGCCACTCCTCCCTGCATTTCGCTGCGGCTCCTCCACCCCCTCCCCAAACCACCACATTCATGCATGGATTCCTCCCCGGCGTCCGATCCTCGACAATGATAAGATCGACGGCCACGATTAATCCAGGTCAGCCCATCATCCTCCTCCTCCTCCATCTCACCCCCTTCAAAGCCCCTTTCCTCCTCCTCTCCCCCAAAAAACCCTCTTCTTCCCTCGCCTCTCTCTCCCAAAACCTAACCATAGATACGAAACCCTCCTCTATAAATAACCAAATCCTCTCCATCCTCTCCCGCCCTGGCTGGCAGAAGAACCCCTCCCTCAGAGAGATCGCCCCTTCTCTAACCCCATCTCTCGTTTCTGCCCTTTTCAATCCTCCTCTCGACGCCAAAACCGCCCTCGATTTCTTCGACTGGATCGGCCGTCGCCCCGGCTACCGCCACAACGCACAGTCCCACGCCTCCCTCCTCATTCTCCTCATCCGGTCGCGGTTCCTGTCCGCTGCTGAAAAGATCAGGATCTCTATGATCAAATCCTGCGCGTCCGCCGCTGATATGTGCTTCGTAGTGGATTTCGTCCGGAGGATGAATCGAGAAGGTATTGATGATTTTAAATTCAAACTGACGCTTAGATGCTACAACATGTTGTTGATGTCATTGTCAAGGTTCATGATGATCGATGTGATGAAGGACGTTTTTTCAGAGGTTTTGGCCGACAGGATTGCTCCAAATATTTATACGTATAATACGATGATTAATGTGCATTGCAAGGAAGCAAATCTTGTCGAGGCGAGGTTGTATTTGAGCTATGTTTTGCGCGATGGTTTGGTGCCGGATACGTTTACGTACACGTCTTTCATCTTGGGGCATTGTCGGAGTGGCGATTTGGATGGTGCGTATCGGGTCTTTTGGTTGATGCCACAAAAGGGTTGTCAGAGGAATGAGGTTTCGTATACGGTGCTTATACATGGGTTGTGTGAGGGCGGGCGGATAGATGAGGCTTTTGTTTTGTATTCTCAAATGGGTGATGATGGATGTCGCCCGACTGTCCGCACGTACACTGTTCTTATAGCGGGTCTTTGCGGGCTGGGGAGGCGATGTGAGGCATTTGATTTGTTTCGGGAGATGTTGGATAAGGGTTGTGAGCCGAATGTGCATACGTACACAGTGCTTATCGATAGTTTGTGCAAGGAGAATGAGCTTGAAGATGCTGAGGGAATGTTGAATGAGATGTTGGAGAAGGGTTTGGTCCCCAATGTGGTTACTTACAATGCTTTGATTGATGGGTATTGCAAGGAGGGAAAGGTGGATTCTGCATTTGCAGTTTTGGGCTCGATGGAATTGAACGGATGTGAACCTAATGCTCGCACTTATAACGAGTTGATATGTGGGTTTTGTAATGACAGGAAAGTACACAAGGCAATGGGGCTATTGAATAAGATGTTTGAGCGAGGTTTATTGCCGAGTTTGGTTACGTATAACTCGTTAATTCATGGGCAATGTAAGGAGGGTCATATAGGTAGTGCTTTTAGGTTGCTTGATTTGATGGTTGGAAATGGTTTGGTTGCTGACCAATGGACTTACTCTACTTTAATAGATGCCCTTTGCAAAGACGGGAGGATTGAAGAAGCTCATGCTCTCTTTGATTCTCTCACTGAGAAAAAATTGAAGGCAAATGACGTGATATATACTGCTTTGATTGATGGGAACTGCAAGGCTGGGAATATTGATAGAGCTCATTTGCTGTTTGAGAAAATGGCTGATGAGGGTTGCTTGCCAAACTCTCATGCTTACAATGCATTGATGGATGGCCTGTGCAAAGAAAGAAAAATTCATGAAGCTTCAGCTTTGCTAAACAAAATGGTGGAGATGGGAGTGGAGCCCACTGCTTTCACTTATACGATTCTCATTGATGACATGTTGAAAGGAGGTGATTCCGACCACGCTTATAGAATTTTTGAGCAAATGGTTTCTTCAGGATGTCGGCCTGATGCTTGCACTTACACTGCCTTCATTCGCGCATATTGCAGTGAAGGAAAGTTAGAGGAAGCGGAGAGTTTGATGGTTAAAATGAATACAGAAGGGGTTCACCCAGATTTGGTAACTTATACCACATTGATAGATGGGTGTGGAAATATGGGATTGATTGAACGTGCTTTTGATGTTTTCAAGCGATTAACGGATTCAGGATGTGAGCCTAATCGTCAAACATATTCCATTATGGTTAAGCATCTCTTCTATGAAAAGGGGTTCAAGAAATTAAGTGATGGGATAAGTGCCGATTCTGCTGCAGATGGCTCCTCTATAGATACTGTTGATGTGTGGAAGGTTTTGAATATAGAGACCGCGTTAAAGCTGTTGGAGAAAATGACTGAACATGGTTGCACTCCTAATGCCAACACTTATGATGCCCTCACAGCAGGATTCTGCAAAGAGGGGAGGTTGGAAGAAGCTCAACTGTTGGTTCGTCATATGAACGAAAAAGGAATATCTCCCAATGAGGATATCTACACCTCACTTGTTAATTGTTGCTGCAAGTTGGGAAAGCATGGGGAAGCATTAGCATTGGTGGATGTAATGTTTGAATGTGGTCATCTGCCGCATTTGGAATCATACAGGCTACTTGTCTGTGGGTTTTGTGATGAAGGAAACGTTGAAAGGGCTAAAATAGCTTTCTGTAGTTTGCTTCGATGTGGATATAATTGTGATGAAGTAGCATGGACAATTCTTATTGATGGTCTTCTTAAAAAGGGCCATGTTGATAGATGCTCTGAGATGTTAGATATCTTGGAGAAAAATGGTTGTCAGCCCAGTTCTCAAACATATGATTTGCTGATCAAGGAACTACCTGTTGAAAAGAATTGTTCATAAAACTTACGATAGAGATGAATAGAGGGCTTCTTATCACTGAATGTGCTTCCTTGCTGCTTTCATCTTTGGCCAAAAGAGATCTCTTCCCTTGGGACAAGTTGAAGATGGAGGTACTGGATGCTCTTGCATCATACAAAGGTTCTTTTGTCAAATCTTGTATCTTGCTCTTCTAAGCTTTGTACCATTGCTTCACTTGATCTGCTAAAGGAAATGGCAGACAGTTCAATAATGGGTTTGCTGCCTCAAGGCATCTGGAAAGCATACTTGTGTTATGGCAGTGGAGATTCTGCAGTAGTTCGGAGGGATGAGTTACTGCAGTGCGCCGAGTATCTGTCATCACATATTTAATAACAGGTGACTTTTTTACCTTCTTAGTTTATGCTTCCATTCAAGATTCTTCTTCTTCTTTCAATTGATATAAGATTCTTCATATTTCTGTCTACATAAATAATCAGTTTTCAGTTTCTGCCCTCTGTGTTATACAACTTGAACCTTTAAAAAAGTTTATTCCACAAATTTAATGAGTCCATCACAACTGTTGAAGACTTCAAGTAACCATGTTATGCCAGTGCACACGATGCAGGAGTCCCTTAATTGCATTATTTGTTGCATTCTTACAAAATCATCGACATTAGATATGGCGTGCGATTGATAAAACAAGAATTTTCCTGCTGTTATTTTTTGATATAGTGATTTGCTTGGCATGGGATGCTTTTATGAATTCTCTGCTTGTTGTCAGTGCTACATAATTAACTATTTTTTGTAGTTTTATCAATACTACGCTTAGGCATATGGAATGGGTCGATCTGCAGAGGGTAGCAAAGATCAAGCTGGGAAGCCTAGCTTCCAGTAAAAACTATAATATTAAATGATAATCCTGCCAGTGAGAGTTTTGTGCTTCAATCTCATTGCTGGTCCTAGGCCCGGATAAAGGAGGGTTACATCAGGTTGGCAGCTGGTGTCAAACTTTGGCCACACCTTTTTCTCATGAATCCTGACAATCTGACATTTCGAGCAATAGTGGAATGGCTGAACAGGATTTGTGTAGCTGGCTCCAATTAATTGGGATAAGGTTTAGATGATGATGGTATACTAAATGATCCTGTGTATGAATCACTGGAAAAAAAAACTGTGTACATGCCCTGTGATTTTGGATTGTGATTAGATGCTTGCATCAAATATGAAGAATTGTCGAATATTTTATTGGAAAATTTGGACCATTCATATGGTTTCAATAAAGATCAGAGGAAGAAGGTTTTAGTAAGCGTGTCAGCCTCTGGATGACCTATTCCTAGTTTGTTTGGATGACCTCGTTCTTAATTTTAACTTTTCTTCTCACACGCCGATCTCAACATTCTCATCCTCTTCATGTGTTGCCTTCTAACTGCCCAACTACTCTGCCTCATAAATCATGGCGAGCCAATAGCTGTTCTATAACCCTTTCTCTTAAGTTTCATAGGCATGTGGCTCTCACATAACACTCTAGAGGCACATCTCCACTTCATCCACCCAGCTTTAATCCTATTGGAAACATCCTCATTGATCTTTTCATCCTTTTCAATAATAAAGCCAAAGCAAAGTTTCATGGAAAATAACAGAACAAATCATTTAGAAGAATGTATTGGCCATTCAAAAGATTAAACATACCTTGGGAAATTTGTGCGTGATACTCCCAAGATATTTTCCAGCACCGGGCTCTTATGTTATAGTGCCCCTCAAATGTATTTGTGTCGCTGATGTGGTGAGTGAAAGTTACTATGGCCGAGATCCTTGATTCATAGGGTGAAGGAAGTGCATGGATTCACACCCCTTTTTATGTGTTTCTAACTAGTTTCATGCATCTGTTAGGTGCTGCAAGCTGTGTAGTTTCTCAGCTATGCATGCCTAATGTTTAAGGCAACAAGCTTGTGCATTCAAGGGTGTCTATCTAGCAGATGAATGCTGACTTCTATATTATTTTGTAGAACAAGACTGTTCAAACTACACCAGGATACAATACTCACATGATGCTCCATGAATCCGGATTGGAAGATTCTGAATAACCATTTGCTCCTATTTGCTGCTGTATGCATATGGGTACTGTCATAATGCTTGTTTACTCTTGGACATTGCTCTCAACTTTGTCTTTGTTGGGTTTGCACTGGTGATTCCTATTCATTCTCTTGATGGATTTTGTATGCTCTTTTTTCTTTTGAACACAATTTCTGCTGCCAACCAAAAACAGACCTGTTAACTCTACCACACAAAAGATCTCCCATAAACCTAGATGAAGAAGAACAGTTCTGTTACTTATCCTGCTACTTATACTTTTTTGTTGACCATTCCAGCAGGGTATGAGCCTCCACTATCTGGAATTTAGTCAAATGTATTACTTTTTGCTTTAAATGATTGCTGTTTACAACCTAAATTTTTATCTTCTCATTACTTTAGGGGAAAAGAGAAGAATCTCGTTGTTATCGTGTGGGGAGAGATGAAGATGATTGTCTTCTCCTCTTCGTCGCCTTACAAAAGGCATGCACACTTGAATTCCTTTCCATTCATCTATGGACCTCCTATGTGGAATCCAGAAGCAGCTGCACGAGGTGAAGACAAACCCCTCACTACCTGAATGCATGCTGCGTCTATAAAGGAGGAAGCTACCATTGCCAATTTAAACTTAAAAGAAAAGGTCCACACCGACTGCCAGATACCAGTGGCCGCTGGCTGATAAGTGAAATATCCTGCCTGATTGCATGGAGGCAATGAACTGGGGTAAAGAGTGACTGTGCCAGTCCGGACCCGGCTGCATGTATCCGACATGCATTGCAAAATTAAGGTACATGGATATTAACATATGAAAAAGAAACTCTCTACATTTGAAAATTAGAAAGAGAATGTGGAAATATACCATTTCTTATTAGCATATTTCCCCGCCTTTCTTTCTTTTTCAAAATATATTGGATAAATTCACATGTCCGTATGATACTGTCTGTTTGGCACATTTTATTTATTTGTTTAACATCAAGATGCATGTAATTATAACCTGGCTTGATTCAGCTTGCATGTAAATGATGACACGGAAGTATCTCAATCATTCATATCCATTTGAACTCCGAAATTCAAGCTGTTCTATCATGTATCTCATTGAAGACTGTGTAACTGAGGCATATTTCATCACTGAATTGCATCATCTTACTGTAACCGCATGTATATTGGTGATATTTTACCACTCTTTAAGGTTGCCTAACCATCTGGTATTTGGAAATGGCAGCAACCATTTAGACCCCACCTGATGATACACACATCCCTATTTTTATACTTGTGCTACTAGAATGGATATGCTGCACACACTTATTTTTCTTCTTTGTACTGAAAACTACTTCTGAAACTTAAAAAGCATCAGAAGCATGGGGTCTGAATCGCATTTTGGTGGAATGACTTAAACATAGATGGAACAGTTTCCAAGGCATCCATTTGATTCAGTTCCTTGATCTATCCTGATCCTTTGGTTTTGCAGAAAGATACTGGTGCTGTAGTGGTCGGAATACTGGATCATTTTTGTGGAAGAAGGAAGCGGAAAAGTTGATGAATGATTCAGATGCTTGCATCCAAATACGAAAAAGAAAAAAAAAAGAAGAAAAGTAACAGAAGTAACCCAAATTCGTCCTTGCAGTTTTCCCCACCGCAAGAAAGATTCCCGTAATATTGTGAGTGTATGATGAGAAATGAGTCTTCTTCTTCTTCTTCTTCTTTTTAAATGGGGATTCTTGAATTTTGTTATCAGGAAAATCCGTTTGGAGTTCTCTTTGGCTTTTTTTTTTTTCGACTTGAGTTTTTCATTCTTTTAGTTTCAGTTAATAAGTTACATAACTGTAACTGTTAGCGTGTAACATTAGAATTCAGGAAAGAGTAGCTGGTGTAATGCAATTTTGTTTGAGGAACTTGCGTGAAGCAAAATTTGAATAGTCACTTTTCTGGCTACAAGCCTTCAAGGATGGTTGGACATGATTGTTCGATCAGTACAGTTTTGGCAGCATGGCCCATTCATGATGGGGTGTGCATTTAAGACCACTGTCAATTATAGTGAGAAAACTTGGTATTGGCAGTTTCTTGGGCCTGATATTTCTGGGAAGATTTTCAAAATTTGAAGGTTTTCTCTTGCTATTATTGGGAAATCTCGCCAAAAATAAAAATATTTAAAAATATTTGTTGTAAATTAGTAAATAAATTTAAAATTTAAAATTTAAATCTCTCTCTCTCTCTCTCTCTCTCTCTCTCTCTCTCTCTCATGTGTGTGTGTGTGTGCACGCGCTGTTGATTTGGTGCTGTTTGCTGTATCTCAGGTCCAACCAGCTTGGGTAATGTTGATTTGGGGCTGAATGTTATTGTGTTTAATTTCCAAATAAATATCAGAGAGGAGTTATTTAATGATGCATTTATTACAAATGTGCTTCGAGGAAGAAGGGAATCCATTGCTTCTATTTTAAAAGAAGGAAAGAAAGGATTCGAAAAATCTCTTGGAAGGGCACATTTAAGGAAATGAAAGGATTCGAAAAGATCTCTCCAAAGGGCCTTTGACATTTATGGATGCGGCTGATACCTGACTGTGGGGCCACTATGATGGATGTCTTGCATCCACGCTACGTTTTGACAGCTCATTTTAGGGGATGATCCCTAAAATTAAGTAGATCCAAATATCATGTGGACCACACCACCGTAAAGAATGGTGATTGAATTCCCACCATTAATAACTTCTTGGGGGCCACCAGAATGTTTAGTTGCCATCTATTGATAAGGTTACACAGACCAGGATGAAGTTACCACACAAATATCAGCTTGATCGAAAACTTTCAGTCACCAATGCTTCCTGATATTTGGATTTGTTGCATTTTTTGGTCGTTCAGTCACCAATGCTTCCTGATATTTGGATTTGTTGCATTTTTTGGGCTCATGCCCTAGAATGAGCTGGCGAAACAGATGTATGTAAGACATACATCCGGGGGCCTGCCTAAGTATGATCAACGGTTGATATTGCAACCCTATTAGTTATCAATTAGTAGGGCCTTCTCACTTAAGCATAGGTTTATTTTCACGTGTCTATACGACGACGTCAGTGATGGAAATGCTCTCTGTTAGCCCACCATGATGTATGTGTTTTATTAACACCTTCCATCTATTTTTAAAGCTCATTTTAGAATTATCAGGTTATTTATGCCGGATGCTAGTATGCATCGTATCCTGCGTAAAAAACTTTCATGCAGTACCCTCCACGGTGATCATGTGGTGATCATAACCATTGTTCTTGTGGACCATCAATTGGATAGGCCATATACCAAAAATAATGGGGAATAGATATCCATAGCCATCCATTTAGTGAACTACAAAAAGGAAAAGGTCAGTTAGACCAACCAACAGTCCACAGTGAACCATCAAAGCTCACCTCAATTTGCAAATTTTGGATTGGCCCATTATCCACACAGCCAGTCACCATATCAACACTCCAGATCACCACATCCTTGCCATGTATCCCTCACGTCTTCCTGCCCGGTTGGACAACAGTTTTACTCTCCACCTAGTGGATAACTACAGCCTGGTAAGTGCATGGGACATCCATATCTGTTCAATAGATTGGCCCCACAATGAGGAACTCCATATCAAAATAAAAAAAATTTCAGCTCTATCCTCTCATCAAGTGGATCACACTTATATTTTGCAATTTATCAATGGCTATACACCGTTCTCTATGGTATGGCTCACTTGATGAGTGGATAGGGCTGATTTTTTCATATAGAGTTCGTCACGGTGGGGCCAATCTATGAAAGGATTGGATGTCACATGCAGTTAACAAGTTGTAAGTTGTCCATTGGGTGGACCTTAAACGGTGGTCCAACCAGTTGGACTAGGGCTCTCTCTTGGTCGCGATGGTGCCAGTAGGTGTATCTGGGCCAAGTCCAACGTCATTCCTGTTAAATAAATTAAAAAAAAAAAAAAAGGAGAGGCAGAAAATGGAACTGCAACCCTCGTTACAGTCACCATAATGTCCTTGGGCTGAAATTGAATTTACATGATCAGAAATCCTTCTTTGATTGTAGAGCAAACGTCTCAAAATGGATACAAACCCTCTCTTCCCCCAATAATTTCCAACATAGAAAAACATAGCCTCTTCAATACCGGATATGATACTAAAGATTACAAAGAGCTTTGGTAAGCGCGAGTGTGCAATAAAGCTCATGGGTATGGAACATGCGTGTGGGTGATGTATAGGTGTGAGATACAATCCATCCATCATATTGGTTTGATCTTGTACATGCTTTTCCAAAAATCGTTCTGGTACATTCGGCAAATGGGATAGAAAAATTCAGCTAAGTTTTTCGGAGCCATTCATTTGTTTTGCAAATGTTGGTCCACCTGACGAGTGGGTCAACCTGATTCTTGGCATCAACATAGTGGTGCCAGTCTAACAGATGGAATGATCTCAGACCTATAATGCCATGCTGGCACGAGTGTGGTGTGTACATGAGCTTTATTGCACATGCCTGTGGGCTTAACAATGCTTGATTACAAAACCCTGAAAATCAGTTTTAGAGGCAAAATCCTGAGAACAGTTAATATTAAAAAAAGAGAGAGAGAGAGAGAGAGAATAAAATCTGTCTAAATTTCCTAAAAACTGTCCAAGATAGTCATAAATCTTCCCCCATTTCTCAGCCTGTTCTCCACGTAGTTCATCTAGCACCCTAGATGGGCCTTTCGACAGGACCTCTCCATAAAACCGCCATCATCATAGAAATCACCTACGATCTTCAAGACACCACAAAGCAATGCTAGATTATCTTTGATAGAATTCCATCTCCATCAATCCACAATTCCGGATTGTCTTCCTGTCATCTTGGTCGAACAACGTTGCTGCCTCCACAAGGTTATTGTCAGAGAGATTTGCTTAAGCTCCATGCGTGCATGAGGCAGCCCATGTACATTTCACTCATCCCAGCATGATGCAGAGGTGAGAGATTCAATCTGTTCAGCAAGTGATTATTATTATTATTATTTTTTTAAAATCACACTGGTCCACTTGTCAGGCAGGCGGTTGTTTAGAAACAGGCAGGTGGATTGGAGAAAGGTCGGCCAAGCTTTCTTCATCCGTTCATTTGTTTCATGAATTGTGGCCAACCTGACCACCAGACAAACCTGAATTTTGGGCCAGAACATCTGCACGTGGGGACCCACTTGATGGACATAATGGATCTCACAACAGTATACAATACCAGCACATGTGAGCTTACTAGATCTCTTTAATTCTTTAACACAAAAAAAGCAAAAAAGAAAAAAAAAAAAAAAGAAGAAGAAGAGAGCATCAATGCATGTAACAATGGATATTTATACATTACTCCTAGATTACAACTCAAGCAGAATAGTCCATTACTACACCTTTTGCATGTATCTTTTTTCTCACCTTAAAACCTTAATCCTACTCATGATGGAGGTGGAAAAGCAAGCCCTCTAAATACTATAGAGTGGGCCATTTTAATCTAAGCCATCAGAAATGAATATATGAAAACAGGAAAATAACCGAAGGGGCAAGGGCATACCCAACTATTTCGAAGGGGAGGTTAACTTGTGCTCCTCTGAATCATGCTTTGACGTTGCATCCCCACCCATCAATTCTTGGAAGCCCTCTACCTTCACTGGTGGTGTCCTCACACTGAACATGCTTCTGTACCAACAATGAAAAGCACCCAACAATCTATCAGAAAATATAACTTTTAGAGCCATTAATGAAAGACAATGGATCATGCCTGTGTTAAGCACCATTTAGTAAAATGCCAAAAATGCATCAATCAGGTGGGCCCAACCATGGTGGTTTATGTCGAGCACCATTTAGCAATACCAACATACAACCAAGTTGGTAATTGGTAACTAATTAATGGTAATAAATAAAGGGAAGGAAAAAAGGGGTCGCGGCTCGGGTGGGGCCAACCATGGCGGTTTACGTGAAATCCATCCCATTCACTAGGTGCTTCACCTCATGTTAAGCCCAAGACCCAAAAGTCAGCCCCATCTGTGATGACCACATAATTGAAAACAATGCACATGGCTACTCTCAGCCTCTACATTATTTCCCTTGGTGTGGCCCACCTGAATCACAGATGGGCCTGAGTTGTGGGATCCAGGCATATGTTTTGGTGTGGCATCTAATGGTTGGAGTGGATTTCATATAATCATCAAGGTAGGCCCTGTAAAAATTAAGGGTGGACATCCCTCTCAACTGTTTCCCTGGTTGTGGCCCACTTAAATCACAGGTCAACCTGATTTTTAAGCCTTGGGCCTAAAGTGGGATTACACATCTAATGGTTGGAGTAGATCTCACATACAAATTGTAGAGGGCCCCGTAAAATACAAGGGCAGGCGTCTCCTAAAATTCCTTTCTAAGGTGTTACTTAACAGCCGGGTGATGTGATGGGCACCTTTGATTTTTAGGGGGCCCATTGTGATGTGTGTGAAATTCACTCTGACCATTGAATGTGTAATCACACATTATGCCTAGGGCCAAAAAATCAGGCTGACCTTTGCTTCAGGTGGGCCACACCAACAGAAACAATCGGGAGAGAGACATCCACCCTTGATTTTTACAGGGCCCACCACAATGATTATATGAAATCCACTTCAATCATTAGATGCCACACTAAAATATAGGCCTGGAGTCCAAAAATCATGCCCAAATATGATTTAGGTGGGCCACACCGAGGGTTACATTTTGGAGGCTGAGAGTTACCCTGTGCACTCTTTCAAATCATGTGATCGACATGAATCACAGATGGGGCTGATGCCTTGGAGCCTAACATGGGGTGGCACACCTGATGGATGGGGTAGATTTCACATAAACACTGTGGTGGGGCCTACCTGAGCTGCCGACCCTTTTTCCTTTCCCTTTGCTTATTCCCAGATTTATTACCAGTAATAACATTAATTAATAATCAATTACCAAAGTGGTTGTATGTCAAACTGGTTCAGTTTGAGAGTCTCTCTCTCTCTCTCTCTCTCTCTCTCTCTCTCTCTACACACACGCGCGCGCACTATATCAGCATATACAATATTAGCAATTGGCTCTCTAACCATTTCATGCACGGACTTTTTCTTGACCATTGCTCTTTCCTGACTTAGTAAAAGAATTGATGGATCTGATAAACTTTCCCTTGACGCAATTATTAGGTCATGGCTCATCCAAGAGAGTGGTCCCACTAACCAGATGGTCTAGGTCCATCTCCATGGCATAGTTTTAAAACTCAGTTATCACCCGTAACTCAGCTAAGTCAACTCAATTTGATGAGATTCCGACCTGAGTCACTTAGAAACTTGTTGGCAAGCTTGACTCGGTCACGATTCAGCAGACTTGTTGAGTCATCTTGGCACGACTTGAATCGAGTCACTCACTGGGTTATCATTTTTCTAAATAAAAACTGATGTGTTGTGCGTGAGATTTGAACCCACAAACTCAACATGAGGAACCAACTGCTACCCGCAAGTCTTGAAATTCACTAGTATCCTTATATTCAAATTTTTATAATCACATATATTCAATATCCATTATCACTGAAATATTCTTATTAATTTAATTATTAAATATCGATGTCAAGTCCAGTTGAGCCTCTGGGTCAACCTGATGGCTGGACATCGAGTCAAGTTTTTGGTTTTTTGAACTATGCTCCAAAGTGATCTGGGTTTGTATGGTTGATTATCATTTACTAAGGAATATGCATACTAAATCTTAAATCTCAACAAAGACTTTGGAGTCTTACTGTGTCTGGAGTTGAGGAATTTGCAGAGATGTCAACTGTTTGAACTGATGGCTAGATTGAGCATGGGAGTTGACCATGGGCATCTGCTGTTGCCTAAGCTGAAATTGTTGTCTATTAATGGCACTGAATGTACCATCTATTGGCAATTCTGATGTGTTTTCAATCTTGACTTCCACCACGGGCCTGTCCTTCTCGGAAGTCAAACCGGCAGCACTTCGAGGAGTGGATGGTTGGCGCCGTTGCAGTTTATTCCACTGCTGCTGCTGCTGCAAAGCCAAGTTCTGGGGATGAAACATATGCAGTTGAGGCGACATATGTCTTTGCATCTGAAGGATCCAGCACCAAAAATTAGATTAACAAGTAAAAGATAACAGCGAGAAGCATCACACATCACACACATACATATAATGTAAGTCAACTCTATCTTCAGAACTATATAATTCAGCGCTTGAAACTATTCGACTCTGTAGAAACAATGTGCAGTTTGGATTTGATATTTATACTGGGGTGCCAAGAAGCATGAGATTTATTTATTTATTTATTTTTCTGAAAAGCAAAAAAATTAGCAATGATGCATTTAGCTTCATTATCATGAAATTTCATGATTAGTCAGTCTAATTTGGTGCAAAATAGTGTTGTATTTCATGAAATTTGGTGCAGCCAACTGCCCTCTAAAGGAGAAATACAACAGGAAATACAAGCAAGCAGGTTGAGTAACCTTCGTGTTACTCAACCCCATTTACAGACCGGAACTAAAACAACCTGACTGACAAATCTAAGAATACAGCAACGATTCCCCAAAAACTCAATCAAGGCAACTACGAAGAGTCCCAGTTCCTTGATTTGTCTTCCAAAGCCAGCCCTCCTAAAGTCCTGTCAAGCTATAGAACCCAACCGATAATCGTGAGAGAGACTCTTCTAATACCATGATATTAATATTGCATATATTAATTAACTAAACCGAGATCTGTAATATGTTATAATAACTTGACAATTAAGATCTAATAAAATCCAGCCTGACCTGAAGCCAGGACCCTAAGAAGGGTACCCCAATCTGATTGGATACGGCTCTGGTACCTCAATGTGGTACCTGGACGACTGAAACAATACATCAGGCAAGATCTGTGTACGGGTATGCGAGAAACTGATCTGAACCTGAGCTGTTGACATACCTAGTTATATATGTCACGTTCACAAGGAAAATGCAGCTTGACAGGAAAAAGTAGGTAACCTTACTTGCTGGGCTTGTAGGAGTGTATTCTGATGCTGTGATTGAGGTCCCCGTACATGTTGTTGTGTTTGGTGAGAGAAAACCTTGCTACCATCCATCAGTTGATCTGATAAGGCCCCAAGATTCCTGATGAAAGTCAAAAGGAAAAGATTTAGACAATTAGTTCAACAAAATGAAGCATGTGGGACAAATTCGTATTCTAAAAAAGGTAGGCATATTCGGACAACTTAAAAAGAAATATTTTACTCATTTGCAATAGCAGCTTGCAGAGATTGCATGTGCAAGAACCAGATAACTATAAGTGAAACAAGTGAACAAGATCATACAAAAAAGAAAAAGAAAAAGAAAAAAAAAGAACAACAATAAAACAAAACACATGCTCGATTAACAAAATAAGGGAAGCATCAGCCTAATATCCCACTGCCAATGAAATGGATCCACTGAATTGGTAGTATCAACGATCTAGATAAAATAATTTAACAATCATATACTGCATCTCACGACAATTCATGGTAGTAGAGCTTCTAATTGTCCCTACATGGAATTTTTTTAAAGGTTTCGTGTAACCACGCTCAGGTCTTCCCTCTGTACTGGGAATTCTTTCCCTCTTTCTCCTAATTTGTGGTCTATTTTAAAATGATCTCCACTAACTCTAAGAAGAAAAAAAACATCCCACTAGAAACTTCCTATTTTTCCAAATATTAACATTTAACATTCAGATCCATCCAAATGGACCATGAATTTTTTTTTCTTTCTTTCTTTCTTTCTTCCTCTTCTTCTTCTTCTTCTTTTCTGAACGGACCTAGGAGTTACCAGCCATTGAGCACTAGCAGCCAACGTGTCATGTGCATGAAACATCTGCACCAGTTAGCCCCACCTTGAAGATCATTATGTGCAGAGCTCAGGCTGTTCTAATCAGGTCCACATGTGCATTGAGTCAATCCATCGGCCATCCTTTATTTTCTAGCGTGGGTCACTTGATGAATGGATTAGCCTGATATCTGCGTCTAATGTTTCTTTAAGCTGGCTAACCTTTTCAGTGGGCCTCAATGGATCAGCCTGAAATGTGCGCCCAATGATCTTCAAGTAGGGTTTAACCTTTTCAGCGGTCAGACACTTTGTAAACATGACAAGTTAGATGCATGTGACTCATTGGACAATAACATTGCTGTCCATTCAGATGGATCTGAACATTTCTCTGTACAGTACATAGTTTAAAGACTCAAAAACTCGACTCGATATCTGGTCAGGTTGGGTAAAGACTCGATTCGACTTGACTCAATATTTAATAATTAAATTATCAACAAATTTTTTTCTAATAAGAGGTAGTTTGAATAGTAAGAGTTTAGAAATAGGCAAACCTAAGCACCAAAGCAGCGTTGGGCCGTTGGCCTGCTGGTAGATGTGGCTTCTTGTGTTTGAGGTCCCAAGTTCGATTCCTACCAGCAAACTATACATTCTTATTTAAAGATGCATCAACTTGGCGAGTGACTTAGTTCGAGTCATGCTGAGTCGTGTCAAGTTAACCGATTAGGTGAGCAGACTCGATGAGTCATGCTGACTCTGAACCAAGTTGAGCTTGTCAGTGAGTTTCATAGAGATGGCCTGATTTCAAGCTGAGTCAAGTTCTCGACTGAGTTCAAGTCGAGTCACCGAGTTCTAGAACTATGGTAAAAAAATGGATTACAAGAATTGATTCCTGCTGGTATCTGAGAGTGTTGGGAATTCATACTGTATCCATATCTATTACAAAGTTTGCGGTAAACCTGAGAGGCAGCAATAATGCTGGAAGCAGTACAAGTGCATGGAAACTTTAGAAAACTGGGTGTTTTTATGCAGCAATAATGCCAGTAGCAGTAGAGCTATTTTTTATATTCACTTCTTTGGACCACAGTATAAGACTGTACTAGTTGCAAATTTTCTACCCAAAAGACAAGGTTGCTTCTTTTTTTTTTTCTTCTTTTCTTGAGAAATGTGATGGCTACTTTTGTGAGAGTAGGATTCAGAAGACACGTCGATGTAGCACATTGGCATAGGATGAGGATGTTCATCAGGTGGCTCCCAAGTTTATGCGCCATGGATAGAAAGATAGGCTGGTTTGGGCATAATGTGGCACATGTACAACAAAGAAGATGAAAAGAATTGACCCAATTAGACGTATCATGTATGCACACCAAATAAGAAAAAAACCAATGCATAAATAACATGCAGATATAGCTGTAGAGCATGTTCAAAATAGAAAGTAATCTCACCCATATCCCACTGTTTGCAGGAACATTTTAATAAGTTCTGTGGCTGAACATTGTTTTCTGTAACTATCAGTGAGGACTTTCAATATTCGGCCTAGTTTACTGATATGACAGCTGAGAAATTGAGAAAGCACTTCCATAGAAACTTCAGTTGCACCTTCGATGCCAACGTTCGCCAGCACACGAGCTAGTACCTTTTGAGTCATCTGAGATGCTTGCTCTTGGCTAAGAGATTTCCTGTTCCCTTCAGGCCCATTCTTTCCTCTGTTACTTCTCCCCAATCCCATCCTAAGGTAATCCGGCATTACACCAAACCTCTCAATCATTGCAGCACTCCGGCTTGTAACATGGGGTAAATTATCAAGAACACTGTAAAACTCTAATTTCTGATTGTCTTCCTGCCTACTGCGAGGGAGCGCGCTATCGGGTATGCAGTCAGATGGGAACATAATTTCCGGGAAGAAAGAAGTTTCATCCTCAATTGCATTATTTGCATCTGAAACAGCATTTGGATGAATATGGGATCCATTTCCCCAACTGGGATTGGCAAATCCCATGTACTGATCATCCTTGAATGCTTGTCGCCTTCTCTTATGTTTCTCAAGAAGTCGAAGGTATGAGGACATTCCCTCAGGTGTCCGCTTGAGTGGTTCTTTGTCCCCAGATGGGAGTCTTTGTTGTCTGCTAGTTCTATGCTTTTCGGCATATTGGTCATACCATGTCACTGGCAATACATTTTCAACCTCAGGTTCACCATATCTAGACCCGACACCAGAAGCTCGATCAAAAGAATGTTCGCTCAGTTTACCAAGACCAAATGCTGCTCTGGATTGTGTCTGTATCACCCGCAAACAATTCCAGTGAAATCGCATATGCAAAATTACGAAATAATAAGCATACATTACCTCTATAGTCATTTGTTATGCATGGAAACCTGTCTAAAGAGCAGTGGATGAACATTTCACGTCCAGTAGTAATAGAGTGGTGTAGGACATGAAAATTAAATATGATATGCAAGATCTCAGCTTTAGATCATACTAATTCAAAACAATCACATAATAATTCCACATCCTACACAAAAGCTCAAGCATTCAAACAAGAGGAATCTGCACAGGTCCAGGCCTACACAGGCTAGGACTGGATCTGTAAAAAATTATAAACCAAATGATGCTCAAAGGTAAATAATAATCATCCACACATATCATCCACACATGCACAGCAATCGGTCCCTCATCCAAGGGATTCACTAATTTGAATTCAAGGAACCCTAGGGTGAGAAAATGGGCAAATAAATTAAGGATAATACAATCTAGGGTTGGAGTTTATGGAAAATAGGTATGAGATGGTAAAATAAGAAGAAAACCTGAACCAGAAGATAGTTCCCGCGTGCAGACAGTGGGCCAAGCCTGACGTACGTGCGCAGGGGCCCGGCCGCAAGTGTAAGGGGGTCCCACACCCGTAAACCGACTCCTTAGCTTTGGTCGGCCAGGGGAGGACTCCAAACCCACCAAGTTTCGGGTCGATCCAAGCTACGGGCTGTGCGTGGTGCTCTGTTGAAGTTTCAGCCTTCCTGCAGGGCCAGATTCTAGAAACTGGCTGTAGAGAGAAGATCTGCTGCAAAAACTGATGGATTCGAGGCGAGGATGGCTGTAGAAGGTGAGAAGTATGGATGATAGGCGATAGAGGCGAATTGGGATAGATGTGGCTTCGCACCACGGTAGTTAGCTCTTCGATGAAGGGAGGACTTCGCACCCAATTAAAATTTTCCACAACTCAGGAACTCATGGGAGAAAAAAAATGCAGGAATTTTTTTCTTTAATCTTCAATGAATAAAAAAGCTACAAGGGGTGCCTATTTATAAGAAAAAACCTATACCCCAAGCTCGCGCCATGTGCGCAACCTATTACTTAGGCGATGAAGTAAACCAAAATAAAAATTAATTAAAGAAATCTAATCCGTCCATGATATTCTAAATAACATTATTAAGCAAAACCTAAAATATGAAATCAATCAGACTAATGGGCCACGATCATGAGATCCCATGATGGGCTTTACTTGACTATCGGGCCCACTGCAACAAACAAAAACTCCGTCTTCTAACTAGGAGGCCTTCCTTAGACGTCGTCATCGATCCAGATCGACGGTGGGGCCCTCCTCCTGGTGTACGTGCGTAGGGGGGGTGGCGTGCGTGTTGGTGATGTCCCCATCATAGAGGCTTAGGATCAAAGTCATCCTATATTTGCGGATTTGAGATTTACTATACCCATGTGAACCTCTCTACATGGACACCTAATGCAAGAACATACACCAACATGGGCCACTGTGCAACATAGAAATAACAACCAAGCCACTCATCTGTTGGATTCCACCAACATACGCCAACTTATGCCACTGTGCAACATGCTAACAGCCTAACACCCAAGCCACCCATCTGTGGGATCCCACCATGCAGAAAGTCCTAGCCTACAAATCAGGCTTGTTCATTCATAGGTGGTCCCTACATGTATTGAATATGGGAAAATGGGCTCTTTCTCTTTACCCATCCATTTTTCATGCTCGTAGGTGTAGGAGATTGCATGTGCATGTGTACGGATGTGGGTGTATGTGCCGAGCATGGGGTTATTATTTTGTGTGGTGTACACTTTTAGGTGTTCCTATAGGATACCGTGTTGTTTTTTCTGGGGCTTTATCAATAAGATGCTTAAGGAGATAATTCTACATCATTTTCTCTCCCACATCTCTCTCTCCCTTCACCCTCTAGCATATAATCTAACATGGAATTGGAGGCAACATCAAGTTTGGTGTTCGAATCATAGAAGTGGCAATCTATGGAAAGGGAAACTTGGACCAAAGTGAAATGCTTAAGGAGAGAAATAACTAATTTCTCTACATGATTTTCTCTTCCACACCTCTATCTTTCTCTCTCTTCTCCTTTCTCGTTTCACCCTTTACCATGAAATCTGACATGGAATCAGAGCCAACACCATGTTCGTTGTCCAAATCATAGAAGTGGTGAATCTGGTGACATAGCAGACCATGTTGTTTCTTGTTGTTTCCGCAACAAGAGGAGCGGAGGCAGGGGTTTTCAGTAGGGTTCTTCAGTTTTTGCGAGATTGGGCCCAATAGTGTGGTTTGCGGGTTGATCTAGTGAAGGAGCTGGCTGTTGTTGTATTTTAGTTCCTAGTTTTTCTAGGAACTCTGTTTTTCTGTTTTTCCTGTCTGTTGGTTTTTGGTTGCTTTGTCTTTGTTTCTTTTTGTCTTTTGTTTAATAAAATTTCACCTTTCAAAAAAAAAAAAAGATAGATAATTAATTTCTCTCTCTCTCTCTCTCTCTCTCTCTCTCTCTCTCTCTCACACACACACACACACACACACACACACACACACCCTTTAACATGTCATCAAACATGGAATTCGAGGCAACATCATGTTCAGTGTTCGAATCATAGAAATGGCGATCTGTGGAAAGCAAGGTATTCCATAGCAGTAATGGTGGCCATAATAGCCAAGGTGTTCCAAAACGGTAACGACTATTTTTTATTTTTGAAAAAACCATTACAGGATGGTTAAAGGGCCTTTACAACCTTTTTTTTTTTTTTTCCTGTAATGGTTGTTATGGCCGTTTCAACGCCATAACATGTAACAGTTATGACTGTTACCATTATGTAACCAATTTTGAATACCTTGATAATGGCCACTGGTGTTACCATTACTATACGGGCCATAACAATCATCACATAAAAATAAAAATAAATAATAAATAAATAAGAAGAAGAAGAGAGCCTATTTTGGCCCTGTAACGAACCATTTTGGGACAGTTATAGCCATTATAGGACCATTATGGGGTTGTTATGGGTCAATTTTTCTGTAATGGTCGTTACAACTATTATGACCCCCTAATGCGTAACAATTACCTTGGTGGAAAGGGAAACCTTAACCAAAGTGAAATGCTTAAGGAGAGAAATAACTAATTTCTGTGCATCATTTTCTCTCCCACACCTCTCTCTCTCACCCATTAGCATGAAATCTCACATGGAATTAGAGCCAACAACACGTTTGTTGTCTGAATCCTAGAAGTGATGACTTGTGGAAAGGGAAGCCAAGACCAAAGTGAAAGCCACCACAAGTGTAAAGGGCTAGCTAGAAGCAAGAGTGAGATACACCACAAGGTGGAAAGGCTACTTGGATATACGCTAAAGTGAGTGCCACCATAGAATGGGTTGTTGGATGTCGGTAACATAGCGTGGTGGTGTGTTATGACCTCTAGTGGTTTAAGGACCTAGCTTGACACCTTCCATCAATCTTGGGGATTTGCCATATTGTGTGGTCGTGTTTTATTATCTCTAGTGATTTAAGACTTGTTTGGGCACTTGCAATATCCATGCTCCAGCTTGGGAGGGTGTAGGAGATTTTATTTTATTTAAATTTTTTTTTTTTTTTTTGTGCATGTGAGTGTACTAGTGGAGTATGAGGTTATTATTATTATTAGTATGGTGCAATATTTTCCATGTCAGTATTGACGGATGTATCTCACCCTTTGGATATGGAAACATATTGGTTATCACGTGGGAAATATCGGATATATTGTGTAGTGTTTCACCATCTTGGGACACATGGGGAAATTAGTTAAAAAATTTCAATGAAATTTTAAGGGATGTTAAAATAAGTGCACATAATAGTTTTACTTTGTATAGAGTCCTAAACCATGCATCGTCTGACGGAAGTGATGCAACTATATTCAAAATCAATTCATATAATTTATAAATCTAATAATACATATATGAAACACAACCAATTAATTATTTTTAAAAGTTGCAAATGTGGTGTACAAATAATTGAAATTAAATTGTCTAAATGATGTCTCATAACTCAAAAATTAGGTTTATTTCATCATCTAAAGACGAGATTGGTGGACATTTATTTGACAACTAAGAATGAAAAATATCCAATAGTCTTGCTTCAACAAACAAGTCCATGAATCCAAGGTCAGGATCGTTCAAACAGTTTGATTTTGGGATTGTGACTTAACGACAGTGGGTTCTGTAATTAAATTGGTTTACTTTGAGTTAATATGTAACATGTGTACAATTTCTGAGTGCATGCGTATCAAGTATAATGTGTTGCCAGAGTATCATATAATTTCCCTCTTAATCTGGTACCTTTTTCAAAAAAGGTTTAGGGAAGTTGGTGAGCAAAGGGTCAGTAACTCGGCTGGGCCACACTATGATGTTTATGTGAAATCCACCCCACCTGGTGTGTCACCCCATATTAGGCCCAAGGCCCAAAAATTAGCCTTATCGGTGATTCAAGTAGACCACACAATTGAAAACAACGTATAGGGTAATGCTCACCCTCCAAATTGTTTTCCTTGGTGTGGCCCACCTGAATCACAGATGAGCCCGATTTTTGGGTCCCATGCCTAAATTTTAGTGTGACATCTAATGGTTGGAGCGGATTTCATATGATCATTAGTGGGCTCTATAAAAATCAACTGTTGATATCTCTCTCTAAACTGTTTTCTTTGGTGTGGCCCACCTAAATCACGGATTAGCCTAATTTTTTGGCCCTACGCCTAACGTAGGTTACACATCTAATGGTCAGAGTGGATCTCACATACACATCAAGGTGGGCCCCATACAAAATCAAAGGCGTGAGTCATTTTTTTAATATATTAGCTGAATTCTCTAACAGTTGGGAAGAGGACGCCCAGTCGCCCACCAGTGATTTTTTATGTGGATGACCATGATGACGTATGTGAAATCCATTTCAAGTTTTGACTATAAGATTTGTAATCTCACATTAGGCCCAAGTCCAAAAAATTAGGGTGACCTATGATTTAGGTGGGCCACACCAAAAGAAACAATTGGGAGAGAGGTCCACCCTTGATTTTTACAGGATCCACCATGATGATTATATGAAATCCACTCCAACCATTAGACACTTTTGTTTTTCTATTGTTTTTCTTGCCTTTTGGCTTCAATAAATTTGGAAAGTTAAAAAAAAACCATTAGATGCCACACCAAAATTTAGGCATTCTACCCAAAAATAAGGATCATCCATGATTCAAGTGGGCCACACCAAGGGAAAAAATTTAGAGCGTGAGGCCCTATACGCAGTTTCCAATCGTGTGGTCCAACTGAATCATGGATGAGGCTGATTTTTAGGCCCTGGGCCTAGCATGGGGTGATGCACCTAGCAGCCGTGTTGGATTTCAAATAAACATCACGACAGGGCCCGCCTAAGTTGCCAACCCTTAAATAACCCTTTTAAATATGATGGAACACCTGGCAACCTTTTTATTTGAAAAGACGAGGTGCATGAGAGAGAGAGAGAGAGAGAGAACATGTATGAGGTATGTCCTCTCTCTCTCTCTAATCATTCTCTTCTTCTTCTTCTTCTTTTTGAGAAAAATTGAAGCTCCTCTCTCATTATTGATACTGACGAGCACATCCAACCATTTAGAGTGTATCGGAGGAGGAGGAGATGGGCCCAACCTTTACTTTGGCTCAGTGACTTGTACACGGGCCCGGGTGGGCCACACTAAGGCCTTGAAGACCCCACATGCATGATCGTGCATCTTCGAAGACCCTATACTAGGAAGATGCATGTGGGCTGCTTAGTTGAGGAGTCTTGAACATTGGATCGTGAGGACTCGACGATCGGACAGTTGGATCATTGTGATCTTGATCATGAGCATTGGATTAGCATATTTTATGTTTTTGTCAATTATTCATAGCTTAGGATGAGCATGTTTATGTTTTATGGCGTCATAGGACATATTTTAGATATTAGGGTTTTTTTTAAGAAATCTTTCCTGAGAGCGTCTTTTAGTAAAAAGACCTTTCTGAGACTATTTAAGACCTGAATGTCCAGCCCTAGCCTCATGGCAAGCATATGAAATAAAATAAAATAAAATAAAAATCTCTTTTCTTACTTTGTGATGAAGCAAAAACATCCTGTGTATGGGTGGATTGATTTGGTGTGAAGCTAAGGAGTGAATCCAAACAATCTTTCTACTCATTTTCTTCCATCAAAGGTATATCTCTCTTTTCTCATTCTCTCTATCTCTCTTCTTTTTTCACCAATCCCATTCCCATCTTTGTTTTTCTTTCTTTTGAACCTTATACCAACGACCTAACCCATCCCAAAACATCCCGTTTAACCCTCCATTTGACCGTACAAGTACTATTGTATGGCCATACCCCGACTGTACGGACTCACTCGTACTGTTGTCCATACAGTTAGCATTCCCAATCCCTTTCGCCTTTTGTTTTCCCTTTGAAACCCTAATCCTAAATCGCCAAATCCCTAACCCTAAATCCCCAAACCTTATTTCCCCAACTTCCTAACCCTTGAATTGGCCAAATCTGCCCATTGAACCTGAACTATGCCTATGCTAAGTGTGAGTGTTCCAATCTCTCATGGGACCTAAGGTTTTCATGCTTGTGTGGTATTGTGATTTTAAAATAAACCTAAATTTCATTGCCTCTTTGGTACTCTTTTTCATCACAGGAGGATAGCATGTTATCTTATTTAATTTGCCTCGATTAATCTGTTAATAATCTTCACATCCAAATAGTTAAATCACGCGTCCTGCATTAGATACCATTGATGATATCAATATGGTATCATCCATACGAATAAGCATATATAGGCGATATTTTCAAAATATCGCATTGTACCGACATATCAACTGATATTCGGAAATCCATAAACTTACAGGCAGTTTCATATCCCCCAACTGCAATACCAATAATATCGACTGATACTATTGATATCACAAACACTGGTGTGTTGAACAATTTTAAGTGCTCTTCTAGGTCATGAACACAGTGGGTCCACTTGATTGGATAATGAGAGGCTCAGATGTCATAATGTAATGGACATAGTTTCATGCACTTGATGTAGGTTGGCATGAAGATAGGCGCGTGTGGCACTCACAAACCTCTTGTTGCTATATGAGCAAAGGAAAGAAGATGTTGCTTCAGATAGTCTCCTTGAAATAAAACATGGATGGATAGAAAGACAAGAAATAAACAGTTACAGGGTAGAGATAAATACAAGATAAACCAAGAACGCAGTTATAAAAAAGCAATATCATACCATTGTCTGCATGCCAGATCTATTCTATGCACAAGATGATAAAATATCTATATCAAGGTTCGAATGAACAGAGATGTTGGCAAATCTGCCTTTGTTGTTGACTTTATTAAAGTGATATACCTCCCAATCAAATCTAAGTGATGTAGGACCAATGCATGAACTCAATTAACATGAGAGATTAATAAGCAAAATTAAAGTAATTAATGAAAATTACAAAGCTTGCTACCATCATCATAAATACCAAGATTCTAAAAAGAGATCATGCATAGTTTAAGCCTAGGTTGCCAAGCATCATCCTACAAGACCATTAAACATGGGAAACTAGGATCTAATGGATGTAGAAACATCCAAATAGCATAGGGTTAAGCATATTTTAAAGAAGAAGGTCTAATACTACCTAGGTTGAGATTATGGTTTAGGGAAATTGGGGAAAACTTGGAATTAGGGTTAATTGGGTAAATTGGGTAAATGGGTTAAAGGGTTTAGGTATTAGGAGAAGGGAATTAGGGTTTTGGATGTAGGGCATGTAGGGATTTGGGGTTTAATTGAGGGTTTTGAAGATCCAAGGTTTGGTAACTTGGGAGAAATTGGAAGATTTGGGATTTTTAGGTTTAAGGTTAGGGTTTGGACAAGAGAAGATAGGGTTCTGTTGTATGGGTAAAGGAAGGCCAAAGGGACAAGGGTGAGACCGTATGGCCAGCCCTATGGGTTCACAAGTGTGGCCATACAGTCGCACGTGTGGGGTAGGTAGGTTGGGTATTGGGATTTTATGGTTCGGTTTGTCGAGAAGGTATAAAGGAGAAGAATAGGAAGGTTGTTGATGGATTTGGAGAAAGGGAGAAGAAGGAAATAAGAAACTTGAAGAAGTACCTCGATTGTTGATAAAAGAATGTGATTGTGGGGGTAGAAGGAAGCCTCACACCTCCGTTGATGAAGATAAGCTTCACACCGATCTTCTTTCCAAATCATATGGAAGACATCCTCACATCACATAAAGATTATGGAGAAAACAAAGGAGTTCTTTATTTTTATTTTTGTTAATATCACAAAAACAAGCAATGGGGAGGTCACACACCCATCCTCTTTATATAGCCTAAAGACCTTGTCCAAAATTACAAATTAAACCCTGTTTAGTGATTTTTTTAAATCAAAATAACCTTAGTTTAATAAAAAAATCAAATAAAATCATTCATAAGGTGTCCAAAGCATAAATCAATCATAAACTAAATCCTAAAACATAATTACGTTCTATGATGATGAAAATGGTCCACGATCAACGACCCGATCATGTAATCCATGTGATCCAACGGCCCAATCGTCACATCCCTCAAATCCGACGGTCCAAATCACTCCCTAAAGCAACCCATGTGCATCTTCCCAAAGTGGGGTCTTCCAGATGCTCGCACATGCACATGGAGTCTTCAACATGATCATGGGTACTTACTTAGCCATAAAAAAATCGGTGCGGCCTGCCTCCTCCTCTGATATGTACGCAAAGGTGTACGTAATGCCTCCTCCTCTAATATGTACGCAAAGGTGTACGTAATGTGATGTCCTCATCACTAAGGTTGTCTTAGGTGTACAATTGATTACAATTGGAACAATTAAGCCACACCAATGTGAAATCACCAAAGTTGGATTGATCACGATCTGAATTGTGTTTGGTTCATTTTAAGTTGGACTTGAAACAAGAATGCTAGCAACAATATCGAGAGGCAACTAATTTTTGTTGCTGGAACAATCTTGAGATAATTCACTTAACAGTTTGTCGCATGTTAATTATTGCAATTGGAATCTTTGTACAATGAAACACAGGTAAAACTCATCAGATAAATCATAAATCTGAAGTCAAACCTTAGATTGTACCGAACTAGACGGAACAACATTTTCTTGATTCGCCCCATCTTGTGACTCATCTTCCAAGGAAAAATACACATCGTCGCCATGTAACTGCAGATCTGAAACATAAATCTAATTAAGTGCCAAACTCATCTTAGTGTAATACCAAATGGTTCAAAAAGAATTGTATGATCCTTGACCCAAGATTGCTCAATATAATCACATTTTAAGTTTGTGCACATTGGCCCATGGTCCAGTGATCCAGACTGTTGGTCGGTTGGGTCTCATGCAGGTGGACTGTGCTGCAAAGTTATCCCTGATTGGAAGACTCTAGCCACTGATGCTTTTTATTTCTATATTTTGGGTTGAATGCAGACGGTCACTTTCTAACCATCCATTTGCAGGCTATGATTTGAAAGTTCAGTACCTCCCCATCCAGATATTTTTCAGGGATTGCCAATCTGTAGAGGGTCCCAACAGACCAAGGGTGTGGATCACAGAACCATATAGCCCACTCGTATAAGCTAACAACTCAAGCATAGTGTATATTATCAGTGTTGGGTTCAAAATTTTGACAAAGCTAGAGGTCTTGCAGCCACACGTTTCCGCGAAGAGATGTCTTCCCTCAATAACTGTTTCTTGGTCACATAAAGCACAAAGAACACCCATGGATCCTACTTGGTAGAAGCCAAAAGGACCTGACTTCTTAAAGCAGAATGGAAAGCCCATTTAATGGAGCAACTAAGGTGGAACTGTATCTAGTTGGAAAATAGTTGAATAAGTAGTAATTTGAAGATCAAACTCCATGTTTAGATCATACAAGCTTGATGCTTTCTTTAATTTCGGCAGAAAATAGAGAAAAATAGTGAAGAAGATGGACAGATATATGGGGTCTCACCACATAATAACCTAAAAGAGTCTCACCTCTAGGGCAGTGTTACCTGGACACTAGGGGACGCTTAGGGATTTTTCCTTGCTAACACTTAGGGACACTTGGACACTCCTGGACATGACACGACAGCACGACATGGAACCTCAAAATCTGTACGGACAAAGTGTCCCAGCGATGTCATCAGAAAGTGCCGCATGTTGGATACCTCAAGTGAGGTGTCCAAAGTTAATTGTTGAAGAAACTAATCATTAAAGACTTCCTCCAAACATAATTGTTGAAGCAACTAATCATTAAAGACTTCCTCTCTCTCCCTAGATTTTAGTTCATTTTTCATTATAGGTAACATGAAACGTGTAACAAACACCACAAGCTTTGTATATAACAAAAAACTACAAGCCTTGTTGTTATTTTTGTTGGGGTTTTCTAATTTTCTTGAGATGTTTATCCATGATTTTCAATGTTTTGCTAATCAATTTTCTTAGTTTGGATTACAAATAATTGGATTTTACTCGAATTATGTGAATATCATTTTCTAATTTCCTTTGTTTTATATGTTTTCATTGTTTTATTTATTTTATTTGATTGTCAATTTTGTTAGTTTATGAAAATATTATTTATTTGTGCACAAAAGTGTTCCCATGCCAAGATATTTGGAGTTTGCCGTGCTGGACACTTCACAAGCCAGGATTTCTCACCCATGCCATGTGTACAGGCAACACTGCTCACAGGTTGCTAGAAGAGTCTCACTTATAGAGTATTTCCGATCACAGAAATCAAGAAAAACTTGATTTCATTAACCTATGCATTGCATATTAAATACATGTGGCTATACATGTAAATTAGCCTTTCGTACAGACTCTGACTAACATAAAAAAAGTCTTGGCTTATTTTCTATTGGACCAAAAAAAGCCTTTCCTAAATGATTCAAACTCTCAAATAATCCATAAAAAAAGTCTCAGATAGTCGTAGAAAATGAATAAAAGAGGGGAAAGCAAACTAAACTAGGAAACTATCCAACAAGTACCTATATCACTCAAATAATATGCATATACACAACAGCATGAGCCTTTTGGGGCTGTACAACACACAGAACCCCTTTTACACACTACATTTTGAATATTTAGCCTTAAAAAGCAGCTGATCAGATTTGTGGACCCTCCAATCAGTTATTAACTGATTGGATCTATGGGTCCCACAGCCCAATCTTTCCCCTGTTTTGGGCTTGATCATCAATTGACCAGCAGTGCGGTTCTTATAGACCCCTTTGGATCAACAGATGCCTTTGCATCACCACTCCCCCAAAACACAACACCTATAAGGCACACCTCTGCCCTTTAAGGTTACCACACACCTGCACGCCACATTAGTTGGGCTGAATCCCTGTCAAAACAGGGTGCTCATGTTCCGCACGGCAGAGGTTGCATTGGCCCCTGCCCTTCTGAAGGATAGTTTTTTGCTCCTGAGAACCCGCACCATGCACAGGTTCATGCCATGTGGATGGGAGCTAGCTCGACATTTCTTAAGAGGTAGAAGCCCTCTCCACTAGCACGACTCTCCTAGTATTACGTAGCAGGTCCCAGTAGATCCCTACCCCCAAGCAGATTTCTGTTCCCACTCAATTAAAATGGGAGATTTACTTGCTTGCCCTTCACAGACCAGCTTGTGCCATATGGCAAGAGCCCCAAAACTCCATCCTTAGTGAACTAACCAATTGGCTCTCCATTTGCTTGCTTTAGACAGTGAATGACATTCTGCCAAACGTCCGTGATTTTAGTGTGTTCAACAGCTCCAAGCCTATAGTGTTTGTCCACACCATGTCGTGTTGATACAATTGTGCCACATCCAACACGTGCACGTTCCACATGTGTGCACAGGAAAAGGCCCAGTTTCTTTCTTTTTTCTTTTTAATTTCCTTTCTTTCTAAGAATCGGTGGATCACTTACTGATCCACTGTCCGTTTGTCTATTCCATTTGGACAGCCATCCTTTCTTGCTTCAAGGTTTCTTGGTGCTTCCCTGAAGACGTGGACACGCTTCTCAAAGCCTAGCACGGCGTTAGACTGGGCAAACCACTCTCTCGGATCTGGCGGATGGGTATCTTGGCGATTTGGTGGGCTGTTTGGATTGAAAGAAACAATCGCTGTTTCCGGAACAATGCGAAGCCTTCCCACTTTGTGTCTGCTTTTGTTAAATGCTTGATTGCTGAATGGGCTTCCCATAGGGATGGGCTTAATGTAGATTTGGTTTTTCTTCAGGATTAGGTGGTTCTGCTATCTCAGCAGTTCCCCTCCTGTTTCTTTTGGTTTTTCTTTTTCTTCTTAATACAAGTTATCTTTCAAAAAAAAAAAATTTCCTTTCTTTCATATTTCTATGTTAGGAAAATATCTCCATACTAGGAAATAAATATTATTATTATGGAGATAAATATTATTAGAATTTCATGTTCAAGGGTTTCTTATTTTAGAGATCTTGGCTATCAAGGATTTCTATTTTTAGATTCCTTTGATTATGCTAGAGATTTTCTCAAGGAAACCTTATAAACTCTCATTATAAATAAGTCATGGCCCTATGGAATAACACACGGTTAAATAATATTTTTGAGCTAGTTGTCTTGTTTATCTACACTAGAGTGTTGAGGGGGAGTGGTTATTTCTAATATAAGACTAGAGGACTTTTGAGCTTGCTCAACAGTCATTCTATCTTTTCTTGTGTGATACTCAAGTATAAGAATAGAGGACTATTGAGGTCGCTCACAATCAGTCATTGCATATTTTCTCTTCTGTGATTCTAACTTTCAATATGGTACGTTGAACTTTGTTGGTATGGGCCAGCAACCCAACAGTGAATGAACTATTACACCGACATTTATCGATCTCCCGACTTGGCTATAAAACTATTGTTCCGCCTTTGGCTAACAGCTTAAGTTTTTAGCTCCATTGGTTGGAACATTAGGGCCGAGGTCCTAACAAACTTCATTGCAATTAGTTTCTTCCTTGATCTAGTTGCACTATTTTGGTATCAAAAAAGGTTTTGCTCTTGGGGGATTCTCTTCTCTTTTACTTTTATATTCATGTCCTCATCTTCTTCCCTAAATCATGTCCCGATATTCAACCCGAACCTGTCCTCAGAGCAGTTCCCTAAACTAGCCTGTTATTTCAGCCCATCACCGCAAACCATATACAACCTCCATCTCACCTAAGCCATCACCTTATTTCTATCTCAAATAGTACCAAACATCCCCGTTGTTCAGCCAGTAAACAGCCCATAATAACCCATCAAACCCTACCCTACCAAAACCTGCCCCATTCAAAAAAAAAAAACAAACCCAAACCGCTCCCTTTTCTCCTTTTCTCCTTTTTCCAAAAGATTAAAAAAATAATAAAACCCTCCCACCCAAAGCCATTCTCAACTAGTGTGGCTACATATGCTATCATATGAACACCATAAGAGGGATGGCTACAGTCCTTAGATGACTATTTAACCTCAAGATGCGATTGGATCAACTTCACAATAAGTATGAAACAATTTGACGAAATAGAGGCTTGTTTCACAACCGGAGTAGATACGTTCAAAGGATAAGTTATTGTTCTTGAAGAAGCAAGAAAGGGAGTCAATGTGGACAGTTAAACATCTATAAATGATCTCAGGGAAGACCTGGAATCCGAGAATGTTGACCCAAGATAGCCTAGTCGAAATGTTGACTTCCACAATGAGTATGAGTTGGGTTATGGGATCCAATAACATCGCTTTGCGTAGTTGGGAACAAGAGGAACGAACTACCCCCAATGGGACTATCCAAATTCTGGTCAAGGAGGCGAAATGTTTGCATTGCTAATCCCGCCAAGCATGTCAAGATTGGGATTCCCAATTATGATGGTAATTTGGATACCAAGGTTTTCAATACTTCGCTAAAGTCAATGAAGCAGTATTTCCACTAGTACAAAATGGAAGAAGTCGTTAAGCTAGGTGTTGAAGCCCTGAAACTTAAGAGCATAGCCCAAGACTAATGGTACACTGATTTGGCTTTCCTCTTGTAGGCAATTGGAAGGAGATGAAGGCAAGATTGAAGCAAAGGTTTCTGTTGTTGGATTAAGAGATGACTTCTAGGAGCACCTCATATTGTGGCAAGACAAATTTGACTGTGGAAGAATAAATAATGCTATTATGAATTGGTGATTTGTTGCTACTTAAGGAAGATGGGAAGGTAACAAGTGACGCATTATTGCAATGGCTATAGTTCGACATTCAAAGAGAACTAGTGACCATTCAACTCAACCATGTGGATAGAGCGTACCGGATGGCCTGAAAAGTACAGGAGTAGATGGTGGTGATAAGATGCAATAGCCCTCAAGATGGAAGTTATACATCCACCGCCCTACCAGGGTGTGCCGAATCGGTTACGTATCGGCCGTATCGGCCGATACGTAACGGTAACGGTGCGAACCGTTACCCGTTTCGGGGCCGTATCGGCCGATACGATTTTTTGTACCCGTATCGGCCGATACGGGCCCGTTACGGGGTGTAACGGCCGTAACGGGCCGTTACGGGCCCGTAACGGGCCTGTAACGGTAACCTTTTTTTTTTTTTCATTTTTAGCTCATTTTTTGCTGTTTTTTTGAAACATTTTGCTTCCAAACTGCTTTTCACTCCTTCTACTATTAATTTCGACCAACCTTAGCTAGGTATTTGAGATAAAAACACATTATATCACAGATTTTTTTGAATCAAAGCTCGGTGGGCCATTTTTCAGAAATTCGTCAAAAATAGGTATTTATACTTTTTTTAATATGTTTTGCTGTTTTAATCATGTCATATGATGTGTTAATCATAGTAGAACATGTTAATGTACATTTTACAGATTTGGGGTGCCATTTAATAATTTTTTAATATTTTTTTCTATTTACGCATGAATTTTGGCCCCTTTTTTTAAAATTCGAAAAATCAAATTTTAATGGTTGTTTTGCTGTTTTAATCATGCCATTTGATGTGTTAATCATAGTAGAACATGTTAATGTGCATTTTACAGATTTGGGGTGCCATTTTATATTTTTTTAATATTTTTTTCTATTTACGCATTTATTTTGGCCATTTTTTTGAAAATTCGAAAAATCATTTTTTAATGATTCTTTTGCTGTTTTAATGACATCATATGATGTGTTAATCATAGTAGAACATGTTAATGTTCAATTTACAGATTTGGGTTGCCATTTTATATCTTTTTAATAATTTTTTCTATTTACGCATTTATTTTGGCCCTTTTTTTGAAAATTCGAAAAATCATTTTTTAATGATTCTTTTGCTGTTTTAATGACATCATATGATGTGTTAATCATAGTAGAACATATTAATGTGCATTTTACAGATTTGGGGTGCCATTTTATATATTTTTTATATTTTTTTCTATTTACGCATTTATTTTGGCCCTTTTTTTGAAAATTCGAAAAATCATTTTTTAATGATTCTTTTGCTGTTTTAATGACATCATATGATGTGTTAATCATAGTAAAACATGTTAATGTGCATTTTACAGATTTGAGGTGCCATTTTATATTTTTTTAATATTTTTTTCTATTTACGCATTTATTTCGGCCCTTTTTTTGAAAATTCGAAAAATCATTTTTAATGATTCTTTTGCTGTATAAATCATGACATAAGATGTGAAAAACATAGTAGAACATGTTAATGTGCAATTTACATATTTGGGGTGCCATTTTATATTTTTTTTATATTTTTTTCTATTTACGCATTTATTTCGGCCCTTTTTTTGAAAATTCGAAAAATCATTTTTTAATGATTCTTTTGCTGTTTTAATGATGTTATATGATGTGTTAATAATAGTAGAACATGTTAATGTGCATTTTACATATTTGGGGTGCCATTTTATATTTTTTTTATATATTTTTTTCTATTTACGCATGAATTTTGGCCCTCAAAAATAATTGCAAACACCGAAATGTAAGATATTTTCATATTACATTCATTCTAATATATCTATCATTGATAGTAGATAGTTAGAAAATTAAATATATGAATTTTGTAGTCAAATTCAGGTTATCTGGTTCATAAATTCATCAGATAGTCCGATACAACTTCTCACCAAAGAGTGGACCGTTACACCACCATAAACATGTTCCAATTTATAAATGAATGCATATTTGGAATGCTTAGAATATTCCGGATTTAATCCATATTTTTTCATTTTTTTTTGACAAAAAAAAATTTTTGCACCGTTACGGGCCGTTACGCCCCCGTATCACCGTTACGCCCCCGTATCCGTATCGGTTTTGGAGGTCACCGTTACGCCAACCGATACCGATACGGGACACCTTGCGCCCTACTGCCATTGGCTCCACAGCACATCTACAATAGTCGCACCCCGCGGTAATTTGCCTTGGGATTACCAAATTGGTCAAAACTCCCCGCCTCTAATTCTTTTCTCGTAATGTTAACACAAAGGGAAAGTCTGTTGCTGCAACTCTGAAGAGGTCAACCAACCCTTGCTTCAAGTGTGGTGGTCGTGGACATTATGCGACAGAGTAATCCTCTTGCAATTCCCAATTCTATGAGGGACAAGAGGGTGAATAGTACAAAGAGAACGTTGGAGGTGAACATGAAATTCAATCCAAAAGGTGAGGATCAGGAATTCGAGGAAGGCATAAATGGCCTCAAGGAAAATAAGTTATCATTGGTGGTCAAGAGGATTCTAACGGTACCAAAAGTGGAGGCTTAAAAAGACTGGTTGAGAACCAATATCTTCCATACATCGAGTGTCATGGGATGGAAATGTTGTCAAGGTCATTACTGATAGAGGTGGTAGTATGAACGTGGTTTCGTAAAGCATGGTGGACAAGTTAAAGCTGAAAACTCAAAAACATCCTAATCCATACAAGATTGTGTAGGTGAATGACATTTTCATCCCCGTCATGTGCTTTTCCTTGGGTCTATGAAGAATAACTTTGGCGTGACATCATTCCAATGAAAGTCATACGTATATTGCTAGGGCACCCATGGCTATACGACACATAAAAGTCGCAAAAACATGTATAGCTTCACGTACAAAGGAAAGCTTGTCATGCTCAACCTTATGAGAGATGATGAACCCAAAGAGGCAAAGCCGACTTCCACAATATTGATTATAGCCCGATTCGTGGAGGAAAGTCAAGAACAAGGAATCATTTATGCTTTGGTAGGGGAGGTTGTGAGCAAAGTCAAGCATTTGGTGTCTAGTTTGGTAGTTTTTGTTAAGCCTGCCCCTGACGGCTCTCTCTCTTAATTTTGGTCAAGTGTTGTTTTCTTTGTCCACTTTTGCGGCCTTTTTAATAAAATTGTTGTTATTTCTAAGAAAAAAATAAATATGTATGCTTTGGTAGGATGTGAATCCAAGACCGATCCAACCGGTAAAGTTTTATGTCCAAATCACCTGAGGTTCAGGACATTCCATCTCAATATCAGAATTTGATCCTTAACGAACTATCTACTGAGCTTCCACCCATGTGCGACATTCAACACACGATTGATTTGGTACTTGAAGTGCCATTAGCAAATCTCCCAACACATCGAATGAACAATACAAAGCATGCGGAACTTTGTTAACAGTTGGAGGAATTGCTAACCAAGGTTTCTATTTGTGATAGCCTCGGCCTGTGTGCGGTGCTAGTGTTGTTGACGCCAAAGAAAAATGGTCATTGGAGGATGCGTGTTGATGGCCGCACCATCAAAAGGTTAATGACAAAGTACCATTTTTCTAATTCCACCTTGCTAGACATGGTGGCAAATATTAGAATCTTTTCGAATATTGATTTACGAAGTGAGCATCACCAAATAAGAATTCATCTTAAGGATGAATGTAACTTATAAAACAAAAGATGGATCATACAAGTGGCTAATCATGCCTTTTCAGCTTGACAAACACACCTGGTATATTCGTGAAGTTGATGGAGTAGATTTATGGCCATTCACGGGCAAGTTTGTCATTGTGTACTTCAACGACATCCTCATCTATAGTTGTTCACTCAAAGATCATTTCATTCATATTTGTCCGGTGATAAGAGTATTATGCCACGAGAAACTCTCATAAAATTGAAGAATTGCGCCTTCATTAGTTCCAGCGCTGTCTTTCTAGGGATCATCGTTTCAGCAGGTTTGAGGGCTGATCATAGAAAGATAAGGGCTATTGTTGACTCCCACGAATATTCACGAGGTTTTCACGAACTAGCGACCATTTATCGAAGGTTTATTCGGAATTTTAGCTTTAACGTGGCGTCCATTACTAAATGTATGAAGGTCAATCCATTTGAGTAGAACAAAGCAACAACTGAAGCATTTTAGGAAATCAAGAGAAAAATGATGAAAGATCTAGTTCTTAGGCTTCATGATTTTGAGAAGGTATTCGAAGTTGTTTCTAATGCATCCCACCCATTATTGCAGGGGCATTTTCACACTGGGCTCGAGTGAGGTCGCCTGTGGGATGCAGGAGCACACTCGAGGTGGGCGGTGCCCATGGGGGAGGTCTCGTGTTCAAGACTCCTCACCGGGAGTGATTAATGCGCATTTCACAACAGGCTCGAGTGGGGTAGCCTGTGGGATGCGGAGACACACTCGAGGTGGGCGGCCCGTGTGAGGTGGTACCCATGTGATTTGGGGCCACGAGGGGGGTTCAGCCGAGGTCCTAATCCATGAGACGTGGAGCTTGGGCTATGAGATAAATGGATTAATTCATCATGCTCTAATAGTTTGAGCTTTTAGAGCAAGTGGTTAATTGTCCTGCATCACCCATGTAGGCATAGGATGCATCATTAGTTAATAAGGACATCTGATGGCCTTCTTCATTGAAAAACTCAGTGAGGCATGAAAGAAGTATTTTACATATAACGTAGAGTTTTACACTGTTGTACAAGTCTTGAAACATTGGTAACATTACCTCATTCATCAAGAGTTTGTGTTCTAATCTAATTATGAGGCGTTGTTATTTGAATTTCCAGAAGAAATTGAGTGCAAGGCACGCTAAGTGGAGTACTTATATTCAAGAGTTCACATACAACCGAAGCATTGATAGGGCGTAGAAAATAAGGTAGTAGGCACTCTTAGTCGAAAATCACATCTATTATTTACCCTATCGATCTTAGTTGTTGAGTTCGAGAAACTTAAAATAGACTGCATCAGATGATGATTTTAAGAAGGTATTTTCAATATTCTGTAGGCTCAGGCACCAAATACCCATGATACAACCTGCATGATGGGTACTTATTCTATGATAATGAGGTTCCTTCTTCCTAAAGTCTCCTTGCAAGAGCTTATGATATGAAAGTTTCATTCAGGTGGCCTCGGTGGTCACTTTAGAATTGACAAAATAACAGCCCTAGTTGTTGATTGTTTATATTGCCCAAGTTGGAAGAAAGATGTTGTTGTTCGACAATGCCAAGTGTGTTAGCTAGGCAAAGGTAGCAAGCAATATATTGTTCTTTATATTCCATTGCCTATGACGAATGCCCCATGGGAAGAGATCAGTGTGGATTTCATTCTCGAATTACCTAAGATTCAATGTGGCTATGACTTTATTTACGCTATGGTTGACATGTTTTCTAAGATGGCATATTTCATCCCTTTAAAGAAGACATCAGATGTTCTACATATCGCCAATGTTTTCTTCAATGAAGCGGTTCGTCTACATAGTATTCTTAGGACAATTATATTTGATCGTGATGTTAACTTTTAAAGCTACTTCTAGTGAACTTTGTGGTCTAATATGGGAACTAAACTAAATTTCTCAAGTATTTATCATCCGCAAACAGATGGACAAACTGAGGTCGTCAACTAAAGTCTATGGAATCTATTTCAATGTTTGGTTGGTGATCTCATCAGTTTATGGGACATCATGTCATTACAAGCTGAGTTTTCCTATAACAAGTCTATGAACCGCACTATGGGACTCTCCTCTAGAAATTGCAACCGGTATGTGACCTCAACAGCCTATCGATTTAGTCACATTTCTTATTGCAACTTGATCGAGCCAGGATGTCGAAGCTTTTGCAAGGCATATTAAGGAGATACATGAAGAAGTTAGATGGAAGATCACATTTAGTAATGAAAACTGTGCAAATACTCGATAAAGTTTTGCACAATTTCAAGAAGGGGATAGGGTCATGGTATGGCTCAAATCTGAGAGGTTTCCAACAAGCCATTACATCAAGCTCTACTCCAGAAAAATGGGTCCTTAACATATTTTTTTAAGAAGCTAGGTGATAATGCATGATCGAGCTTCCACTTGAAATGAAGATCAGCCCCATTTTCAATGCAGATGACCTTATCTTGGACATTAAGAAGGCCAACGCGGAAGAATGAGCCATTTAGATACCCAAGATATCACGCCATTTCAAAGAAATAATTGAAGACTTGGATGGTAGATAATTTCCACACGACATGGAGTGTATCATAAGTTTCTCATCAAGTAAAGGGGCTGACCTAGTACTGGCAGCACATGGATCTCAACAGACAATTTCAAGCACATCAACCTAGAGCTTTATGAGGAGTACATCCATTAACTCAATGAAGAAGAGTTTTTCCAAGCTAGGGGGTATTGATGTAATGATGCTACATCCCACACATGTGCACAGGAAAAGGCCCAATTTCCTTTTTTAACTTGTTTCTAATTTCCTTTCATATTTCTATGCTGGGAAAAATATCTCTATGCTAAGAAATAGGTATATTAGATTTTCATGTTTAAGGGTTTTCTTATTTAAAGATCTTAGCTAGCAAAGAATTCTATTTTTAGATTACTTAGATTATGCTAGAGATTTTCTCAAGGAGGAAACCTCGTAAACACCTATTATAAATAAGGCATGGAGTGTATGGAATAAGACACAGTTGAATGATACTTTCTTTGAGCAAGTTCTCTTGTTTCTCTACAAACTACAGTAGTGTGTTTTGGGGGGATCTCTAGTATAAGGCTTGATGATTATTGAGCTTGCTCACAATCATTGCATCTTTTCTGTTGGAGGAGTTGATCTCTAGTATAAGACTTGAGGACTATTGAGCTTGCTCACAGTCATTGCATCTTTTCTCTTGCATGATTCAAACTTTCAATCTAAAGTGTGAGAGGAGAGTTGTGATCTCTAGTATAAGACTAGACAACAATTCTCATCTTTTCTCTTATGTAATTCAAACTTCCAATATAGTACGTGGAACTTCATTACAATTAGTTTCTTCCTTGATCTAGAAGCATTATGTGTGTGTCTTATGATTTTAATGGGGTGTTCACTAGCACCAAGCCTAGTGTGTGTCTAGACCACATTATAAGATCCATGGTACTTCATAGCTGAGTTGTAAGGATCGAGGATGAGTCCCACTGAGATAGGCTTCTTTTGATTTGAGCTCCCTAATCAGTTCTTAATCACAATGAATTTAGGATACTCTGTGGAATTTATTCACATCATGGGTAGCCCGGCTCCCATCCAAAGCTGTTCCTCTCCTTTGCTTTGTTGGTGTTCATTTTCTCCTTGAGGTGGAGGGTTCAAGGAGTTGGCACCATCATCTTCAGAAAGCTATCTCCCTAGTTTTTTAAAGCAAAAGAGTGACACCCAAGTCTCATCCATGGGAAATATGGGAGAATAAGCCATCCTCTTCATGAGGAAGTCTCTCTTTCCTTAGAGGAGCGCTGCCTGAGTACCCAAGTCAGACTTTCCCATGAGAGTAAACATGAAAGCCATAAACCTTCTGTTACACCCACCAGTGATGACAGCCCCCCTCAAGAATCCTCTTTGATGAGAGTCCCAAGAGAACCTCTCATGGCACTCTCAGGCAATGAGAGATGACCTGAGAAGGATCTGAACCCTTCTCCCTTCATCGCCATTTAGATGATAACCTAGTGCACACATGCTTCAAGGGATGTCCCCCTCAAATACGCTCTCTTAATCACCACCTGAGTGGTAACAGACAGAAGAAAGTTGACATAGCTACATCCAAGTCTAGGATCACATAATTCTTCATTATTTAGAAATCCTAAAGTTGCTTTTGGATGGTCGAACGAACCAAACTGTGAACAATCAAATTTAACAGAAGGAAGTTACCAAGTTGCCATAACATATTTCCCAATATTCATAATGAGAACAGCTCCCAAAATGCAGTCACATTCCTTCCAAATTCAATTTTTGTTTTGTTTGGGTTTTTTTAAGACTGATCTTTTCAAGTCCATCTTGAAAGTAATGCAAATGCAACTTGGAGTTGGAACCCTCAATACAGATAAGCATACTATGATTTGGCTATTCCACTTTTCATTAGACAACTAGAAATGCAAAGGGGGTTCATGACACATACACCGGCCATGCATCAGGCAGGCACTACCCTGAAAACCACCAGCACGCATCAGGCGGGTCCCACCATGAACATGTCATGGCCCAAAGGAGGGCCGATCAGTGGCCACGGACAACCCATTTTTACGTTCTACAAGCAATTTGCCCCAAAAACATCAGATATCTCAAGGGTAAAAGTGGAAACAAGAATTCAGGAAGGCATGAAAAGACAGAAAAGGTCCGCAGCGTACAGACGGTTGTAGGCAATCAATCCGATCCACCCATCAGGAAAGTCCACACTCCACACGTCTACAAATACCGAACGCAGCATGCGGCCCACTGGGCATGTTCGCTCGTAAGATTGGATCCACTTTCAATAGAAATCCGATTGGATATCGTGCGTAAAAAGACAAGGAGAAGAGAAAGAAGAACAAAGAAAGACTGACTTACAAGCTGGGTTGAGTTTGGAAGGAGCGGCGGAGGGAGAGGAAGAAGAGCGGAGGAAGAGAGAGACGGACGCTTTGTCGTAGAGGAGAGCTCTTGCCCTGAGCTGGAGGTGGAGCTGAGATCTGCTGCTTCCGTTGAACAAGGAATCCCAGGAAGAAGGAGATGATAGGAAATGGAGGAAGGTCGTGTAGCTCGATTCTCCCAGCCACGACCGCCACACGCCGCAGGCTTCCAGCTTCCGAGCCAGCTCGTAGCCGCGCCCGTCGTCTCCCAGCAACAGCGCCATGAGAGAGAGAGAGAGAGAGAGAGAGAGAGAGAGATTTGGGTTTCGGCTCTGGATCTTCAGAGAGGGGGTTGGGGTCATCGGACGTGAGAGTTCTTGCAAGCAAAATCCCGTGGGCCCAGCGTGAAATACGTGTGAAATCCAGTCCGTTCATCAGATTCGCCAGCTATTGTTAGGGTGAGAGCCGGAAATCGGACAGATAAGATGCCTAAGTGGGCCAAACTATAGTAAATAGTGGTGACTGGACGCTCGCAATTTAAATCAGGCCGATATTTGTATTTTCCCTGTCACCATTACGGGAATCGCCTTATGAACGGGTTGGATTGAATCTCAACCTTCCGGCAGGGCCCCACATGGCTTTTTGTTGCAGTAACCGAACTCATGGGGGGTTTTGATTCCCCTGCTTGAGAAAAACTTCAATACTCCAGCAGAGTGTGATGGATGATACACATGCACTGGACAATCAATTAAAAACTCCAATGCTATTGTTCCAAAAATGGGAGCTTCAGACGGCTCAGCCAATTTTTTTCTTGACGGCGGCTGCACTCTAGTTATCTAAGTAGTCTTTTCAGGCTATAACAGCAGACTTTCATTATATATTTTTTTCCGGCGACTTGAATATGTGATATAGAGTTGGCATTAGGATCTAATAACAATCGTTGAAAACCTAGCTAATGTACCAAAAGCCTTTAGAACTTATGAAACATGTAAAGTTAGGCTATTTAAGCCCTTGATTATAATAATGTACAATCATTAACACCTATCTGGCAAACATATTGCAAGAGTATAAAATAACTACACTAGCAAAGGAAGAGAAAGGTACAATGATGGAAAGTGAATCATGGTGACCAAATCATAGAGACATAGCTGGTAACCTGACATCATGGGAATTGACTGGGCAATAGGTTGCTGTGAAAGATGCATGGCCCAATCAAATCTTTTTTTTAATTATTTTATTTTTAATTTTTAAACACATGCACACACACTAACGTACTCACGTTGCAGTGGGATTTTACCACCCATGGATACTCGAACCCTTGACCGGGTGTTGAAACTCCTAAGAGTCTACCACCGGAGCAAGAGTAAGGATCCGGCCCAATCAAATCCTACCATGTCATGTCACTAGCCAATCTGTCTCTCCTCAAGATGACATAATCACCATGATACCCTAATAACCCAATGTGATGGGATTTGATTGGGTCATATGTTGATGCTATCAGAGATATGACCCATGTAAAGCATGTTGAAAAGTTATTTGCCCGCCCCAACTCTGATATGGGCAAGTACGATGATTGATATATAGGCACTCAAAATTGTAAATCTAACATGCATCGCTCTACTTAATTTAAATTGGACAAAATTTGGTAACTAAAGTAGATAAATTATCAATTGAATTGACATTTTTTATTGATTAAGAAACCATTGTAATTTTTCTATTTCTGCCGTCCATCAAATATCCACTGCTCATACTATTAAAAAAATTGAATAAGTGTACCTTTGTATGTGATCCATCTAAATCTAGTTAAGAAGGTTTACATTAGTGTTTACACTGCTAAAGCATCAAGGTTTTCTTTAGAGAAAATGACCACTCTAGACAAAACCTTTTACCCAGTGGTTTTTATGAAGGAATACAAGCTTAAGTTACCAACTTAGACTAGCACGTGCCGACAGCGACTTCGAGGATGAAACTACCCCTCCTTTTCACTGCGAAGACGAGTGCTGACGCTCCTCCAACCGAGAGTTCGGCTTAAAAGAGATCAAAGTTACATGGCCCCACAGCTATGTATTTATTATATCCACAACGTTCATCCATATTTCGAGATCATTTCGGAGCATTATCAAAAAAAAAAAAAAAAAAAATCATATCCAAAGATCAACTGGGCCCCACCACAGAGCAGCGGAAAATTGATTTTCATCGTTGAAACTTTTGTAGGGCCCACCATAACATTTATTTTCTATCCAATCTATTCAAAAGGTCACAAAGACCTGGATGAAAAGGAAAAACAAATTTCATAATGATCCAAAACTTGTGTGGCCCCTGAAAGGGTTTCAATGGTAGACGTTCAAGCATAATGGTAATGGTGCATGTAGGGCGATACGGATATAGCTAAGGTTATAATTCGTAGCCATAACAGTAGCTCGGCAATCAATCGTGAATCCTGCGAATCCACCACAAGTCGCTGTCCCTATTAGCGATTAATCGTGGATATCGTGATTCCACCCCCCGATCTATGGCTACGGATTATAACCGTATTCCTATGCACTTTCGTTTTTCTTTTTTCTTTTTTTATTTTTTTTATTTTTTACGTGGAGAATTTTATTCTACCTACAATTTTTTCTAACACATTTATATAATATATGTAAATATAAGCATATTAAAAAAAATTTCTCTTTTTTTCATTTCTTTCTTTATTTATATAACAAGAATATTTTCTAAACTAAAATTAGTTACTTGATGTACAATATATAATTTTAGGGCTGAAAGTTGGGAGGGCTCAACCCGACCAACTTGTGACCAACCCGACATTGGGTTGGGCTTGGTCAGGATGTATTGGGTTTGGTCTTGGGGTTGGGCCATACAAACAGCAACTCGATAAAACTTGAGTTGGGCTTGGGTTGAAGTCTCGAGAATTGCCAGGAAACGCATAGAAATGACCATGAAATGAAGGGAAATGACCGTGAAATGATCAGAAATGACCGTAAAATGCATGGAAATGACCATGAAATGTATGGAAATGATCGTGAAATGAAGGGAAATGACCATGAAATGCATGGAAATGACCGTGAAATGAAATGGAATCGTCAGGATTGATCATGAAATGCATGGAAATGATCGTGAAGTGAAGGGAAATGACCATGAAATGCATGGAAATGATCGTGAAATGAAACAGAATCACCGGGATTGACCATGAAATGCATGGAAATGACCATGAAATGAAACGGAATCGCCGAGATTGACCATGAAATGCATGGAAATGACCGTGAAATGAAACAGAATCGTCAGGATTAACCATGAAATGAAACAAAATCGCCATGATTGCCCATGAAATGCATAAAAATGACCATGAAGTGACAAACTGAAAATTGAGTGGACAAACTAGAAATTGAGCGGGCCAAACTGGAAATTGAGTGGGCGAACATGAAAATGAGCGGGACAAATTAGAATTTCAGCGGGCCAAACTGGAAATTGAGCGGGCAAACATGGAAATGAGCGGGACAAACTGAAAATTGAGCGGGACAAACTAGAAATTGAGCAGGACAAACTGGAAATTGAGCGGGACAAACTGGAAATTAAGCGGGACAAACTAGAAATTGAGCAAGCCAAACTAAAAATTGAGCGGGACAAATTGGAAAATGAGTAGGCCAAACTGGAAAATGAGCGGGCCAAACTGGAAATTGAGCGGGATAAACTGGAAATTGAGCGGGCAAACATGGAAATGAGCGGGACAAACTAGAATTTCAGCGGGCCAAACTGGAAATCGAGCGGGCAAACATGGAAATGAGCGGGACAAACTGAAAATTGAGTAGGACAAACTAGAAATTGAGCGAGACAAACTAGAAATTGAGTGGGCCAAACTAAAATTTGAGCGGGACAAACTGGAAATTGAGCAGGACAAACTGGAAATTGAGCGGGCCAAACTGAAAATTGAGCGGGACAAACTGGAAAATGAGCGGGCCAAACTGGAAATTGAGTGGGATAAACTAGAATTTTAGCGTGCCAAACTGGAAATTGAGCGGGCAAACATGGAAATGAGCAAGACAAACTGGAAATTGAGGGGGACAAACTGGAAATTGAGCGGGCCAAACTGGAATTGAGCGGGACAAACTAGAAATGAGCGGGCCATCCACCTCCAGAGCCATGAATAGACCTGAACAATGAGAGAAGACTTCGTGCCGCGAGCGGGACCACAAACAGGTGAGATCCGACCCTCGAACCAAAAACCTAGACTATTGAAACCTTTTTTTCACAATTGTTAATAGAATACGTCTATTGTAGAGATCCTTACGCCCTGCGTCGAACTCCTACTTCGAAACCGCCGACAAGTTTGAACCCTATGTTACCGTTTTATTAGCCACTGAGGGCCCAAATAATGATCACGAGTTGCGATCTATGCTTAAGAACTTGTTGTGCTGTTTATTTGAAATGATTTGCAAATGATATGTTTTATGAAATGCATTGTAGTCCATGTGTTCGATGAAATGCTTGATTCATTCTTACTCATTTCTGCTCACTAATGCCTATAGTTCCTATTTTACATGCTATGTGTTCACTCAATCATTTATGCAATTCAAGTTGCTCAATCTAGAAGCTGGTATATGAAATTGCAAAACTATTGTCATAGATTTGTAAACGATGAAATTTTCCATGAATATAGATTTGTAAATGATGAAACATGCCAATCCATTCGTATTAGCTTCTTTCCTGAAAAATGCCCCCTTTTAGTTTCCTTGCCTAGACTGGAAACAAATTTTCCATGAATATAGATTTGTAAACGATGAAATTTTTTCAAGAAAATCTTACTGAAAGACAATCATGGGAAACAATTTTTCATTTCTTACTATTTTCAAGATATGGGGTTTCCCAAAAAACTCCATTTTCTTCAAAAATAAAAAATAAAAAATCCACAAATCCAAACAGTCCTTAAATTAGGCTTGAGGAGATTGCTCAATTCATTGATAGCCAATCAAATAAGATAAAAGAGTTTGAAGCAGAGAGAGAGAGAGAGAGAGAGAGAGAGAGAGAAGTTGATACGATTGCATGAAGATGAGAAGACTGAGCTGAAGTGGAGGTATTTGGAAGAAGAGATGGAACTGAAGAAGGAATTTGATGCTAAGCTGACCCAACTTATGGGCAAGTGACTATTGTAAATAGGTCCAATCTTTGTCTTTTTTCTATCAAAATTTGATTTTTGTTTCAGCTTTTTCTTAATCGTCTGTTTGCAAACCATCAGTTAAGAAAACAGTTGGTCAGTAAAAAGATGCAAAAGCAGTCAATGGTTTGGTGAGCTAGGCTATTGATCTGAGCCAGCTACGGATGTGCTAGTTGCATATAGATCATTAAGAAAATGCTACAACAATATTAAATCTCCAATTTTTTTTTGGTTCCTATTAGTTTTGTCCAGAAATTGATCGATTTCACTTTTAGCACAATATTGAACTTGATATGTACTTGTGGGCCTTGGTTCTTGGATGCTCTCTAGGTTAAATGAGTTCAAGTCATGAGACAAATTCATTCATGTTTGTGGGCTTGTTTTCTTTGTTCAGGCTAGTATATATGAGGAGGAGAAGAATCTCACAGACTGAATCAGTTTGATAATGCACTAACCTTTGCTCTATCATTTGGTAGTGCTTATTTCCTTTGCTTCTATTATAAATTTTGTTTATTCTTTTTTGTCATTACACTGATTATTTCAAAGATTTTATTTGGAATGGAGCTTCGATATGAGGAACATTGTGTGAGCTAGGTTATAGGAAAGAAACTATAATAGTTATCAGTTGTATCTGGTTTATCTAAACTGCTGGTTGCATCGTGGTCATATAATCCTGGTGAGGTTTGGTAGTTTTCAAAGGCAATTCTTAGTTTTGAAGGAATGGTCATGCAAATCAGCGGGTAATCTGGGAGTTGGCTGTACATGTATCTATCTCCTGGTAGAACTAGCAAGCCATTTCAAAATGCAAACTTTCAGAAATGACTGATCACAAATCTCTCTCTACAATGACTAATTTACCATTTCACTCTCATTTGGGCTCTGAAATCATCTTTATTAATGTTGTGGGATCCCGTTCAATCTGACTGGATTACAGAAAGTTAAATAAACTGAATCTTGTATGTTTTAAGTTGTAACAACGAGTTCCACTTTTATTGAAGTGTTTATATATATATATATATATATATATATATATATATATATATATATATATATATATATATCTTTTTATCTTTTTAGATAGTATGCTTCATCTTAGCCTTATATCAGTAGAGTTTTAAGCCAATCCTTGCAAAGTTTTGTTTCTTGCATTCGGTACACAACCGTCTGATTGTTCATATTTGAAACCCATCTAACATGCTCACCTACAACTAAATGCTGTGAAATTCCATAGCACATCTTATGAATTCAGGAGATATAACAGAATTTTAGTAATCTCAAATTCTACAGAGTGAAAACTAGGTAATAGACACAACCTAAGAGGAGCCACCAAGTGGTACTGCTTCAACGCTTCCTAGTCCACATGAAATACATATCAATCCACGAATTTTAGTGCTAGTGGAAAAAGTATATAATATCCACTGGAGGACTAATGTGTTATTCCAATGTTGATGCCTAACAGATACTTTACAGCCAATGACACAGCCCAATATTGACATTTGTGGGCGAGAACAATGTTTGAGATGTACATGAACGAGCCCAAGAACTACCTTTTTCTTTTTCTTTTTTAACCAAGCATTTCTTTTTCTTTTGTTGTTTTTTTTCCCCGTAATTGACACAGCTTCTGTTAATGAAAACTAAGGGACTCGAAATGCAATATCAAGGTAAAGGTAACATGCATTCCTTTGTTGGTGTGTCAGTGACCACACTAGCTTCCCTCGAAACATGATAAAAATATCAGCACATACCTTATACCAACTTTTTTAGTTTTGCTAACGACGAAATTTGATCTGCATTTTCTACATCTCTTTCCACTATAACCAGCCTAGAAAATAAATGAGACTCACCTGCCTTGTTGGAGTCTCACCGGTCTGAAACACCATATTGTTTCTCCTTAATCACTTCTCATAACACCAACTAAATTTTTTTTCTCCATGTTGTCGCTGTTCAAGCTCTTTCCATACAGATGCCAAAGTGACACAAAACCCATTTTCACTAAATTCAACCAAGTGATAAAAAATTCTTGATCATGTCTCTCACTCACTTCTATTGATACTCTGTTTTCAAAGAATTTCTTATTCCTTTCCTTCCAGATCCACCAGATTATGTCAAATGAAAGCATCCTCCAAATTCTCCCTACTTGATTAAACAACAATTTCATCCTCCCACCTACGACCAAGGCCACTTTTTTGGAGAACCCAACAAATTAAAAAGCGTTTGAAGAAGTTTCATATCCCTAGGCATTCTACAAACAAGATATAGGTGATTGAATGATTATTCTATTTCTCTACAAAGTGGCACATTTCTTGTTTGTTGAGGTCATATCATCTTTGCTAAAATCTCATACTCTAGAAGATCCTAGCCTTTTTTTGCTGTTGTGGCTTGAAAATATCTTTGGAGGCTTCCTGCCTCTTCATGGCACCCTACAATGTAATAATGACATTAAGTAAAACCGTAGCAATATCCGCGATTGATCGCCAATCTGCGGATTATCTATAGCTACGGATTAAAACCGTAGCAATATCCGTATCCATTTTTTTGACATGGAGAATTTTATTCCACCTACACATAGTTATAATCAATATGTATATATAAGCATATAAACAAAATTTTATCTCTTTTTTCTCCATTTCTTTCTTTAACCATATAACAAGAATATCTTCTAAACCAAAATTAGTTACTTGACGTATCATATAGGATTTTATGGCTGAAAGTTGGACGGGGCAAACTAGAAATTGAGCGGGACAAACTGGAAATTAAGAGGACAAACTGAAAATTGAGCGGGCAAACATGGAAATGAGCGGGACAAACTGGAAAATGAGCGGGCCAAACAGGAAATTGAGCGGGCCAAACTGGAAATTGAGCGGGATAAACTGGAAATTGAGCGGGACAAACTGGAAATCGAGCGGGACAAGCTGAAAATTGAGCGGGCCAAACTGGAAATTGAGCGGGACAAATTGGAATTGAGCGGGCCAAACTGGAAAATGAGCGGGCCAAACTGGAAATTGAGCGGGACAAACTGGAAAATGAGCTGGCCAAACTGGAAATTGAGCAGATCAAACTGGCCTAACTGGAAATTGAGTGGGACAAACTGGAAAATGAGCGGGACAAACTGAAAATTGAGCGGGATAAACTGGAAATTGAGCGGGACAAACTGAAAATTGAGCGGGCAAACATGGAAATGAGCGAGACAAACTGGAAATTGAGTGGGCCAAACTAGAATTTCAGCGGGCCAAACTGGAAATTGAGTGGGCCTAACTGAAAATTGAGCGAGCCTAACTAGAATTTGAGTAGGACAAACTAGAAATTGAGTGGGCCAAACAGGAAATTGAGTGGGACAAACTGGAAAATGAGCGGGCCATCCACCCATAGAGCCATGAACAGACCTGAACAATGCATGGAAATTACCGTGAAATGAAACGAAATCGCCGAAATTAACCGTGAAATGCATGGTAATGACCGTGAAGTAAAGACATCATTCACAACAATATACAGCTCCTACAAAATTTACATCAAACCTAAGACAGCTCGGATTGAAAGGCCAACTCGAGGCGAGTAAAGTTAAGTTCAAGCAGAGTTCGACCATGGTGTATGGCAACTCGACTCGACTTGACTCAGTATGGACAAGTCAAGCCGAGCTTGGCCCACCTCGACTCGAGTCGAACTCGACTTAATCCATCCATCATGAAGGAAAGAAAATTTAATAAGAGGTCCCAACTTAATGACTCCAAAAACCCACTCAGCTACTTCTTCTATGGACAACCGTATGGGCTTGGATATGTGTACGGCTGTATGAAACCCTCCCATACTCTATGGTTTTTTGCATAAACCCAACAATAAGGCTAACAGTTCTGGATATGTGTGACCAAATCCAATCAATGAAATTTGATTAGATATGTGGGCCTCAAATTGGACCTTAAATCATGTACTGAGTCTACCACTAGCCAGCCATGGGACCAAGTCCTTCATTAGATAGACAACATTCCAATGGCTATGTTGCTGAAACTGCCTTGTAGGAAATCTTCATCCTTCCCTATTGTCATTTCAGGGCTTTATCCTAAAAATAAGAGGGATATAAATCTTAGATGTACCACAATACAAGAAAACAATAGTGATTGGATATCCATCATTTAAATCCTCCTGAGGCCAACTGTACTGTTTATATGAAATCCAATCTGTTTATTACGTCATAAAGACCTAGATGAAGGCTAAAAACAAAGATCAGCTTGATCCAATACATTTATGGCTACCAAAAGGTTTTTAATGGTCGATGTTCATTAAACATTGTTTCCTATAATGTGGTCCAATTGAGATCAGGATATGCCTCATTTTTTTGTATAATATCATAAAACGATATATCAAAAAAGACGGATAGCATGGTTGAAACACATACATCATGATGGGGCCCACAGAGCACCGAACACTAGCCATTAGCTGGTGGTGGCAGGGGTAGTAGTCAATCCGTTTCATGTAGTATATCAACGCCTTCGATCTATTTTTCTATCTAATTAAGGGGTTGAGCCCCAAATTGAAGCATATCAAAATATCAAGTGGATCATACCACAGGAAACAGTGGGCATAATGATTTTCTAGTTTGCCCTGCTGATTTCATGTTTTCCCTGCTCAATTTCCAGTTTGTCCTGCTCATTTTCCAGTTTGTCCCGCTCATTTTTCAGTTTGTCCTGCTCAATTTCCAGTTTGGCCAGTTTGGCCCGCTTAATTTCCAGTTTGGCCCAC